>NC_066625.1:67899026-68200855 GCF_025201925.1 Gopherus flavomarginatus
CACTATGGTATCTTTTAATAAAATCCTCAAATATTAAAAAAAAGTACTAAGGAATGAAGGAAGAAATAACGCTTGACATCTGAAAACTGTCCTCACTAGCTTCTAAAGCTATTGGCTATGTCATTCTTGACAAAGGGCTTCATTATAGATGGTCCAGCCAACTTGAAAGAAAAGGTGGCGCACACAGAACTGCTGACGTTCAATGGCATTGTTGGAGCCTTCTGTAGAGTAGCCTCTAACTGTATTACATTATTCTGATAGAATCATTTGTTTTTTATGCTGAGTCATATGTTACACAGGCATGGATAAAGAAGTTTATTGTAATAGGATTGATTCTTTCACTTACTCAGATGAAGTACTCTTTCTAGGCGTAGATGAATCTGAACATGTAATTGCATCCTCCCTCGCAGGATGAGTACACAGCTCTGTATTTCATGAAGCACTGAAGTCCTTTATTAAGCACTTAAATACTTTTGGATTATATGATAGGAATTCAGTCTAATGCATATTCAGTGAGAACTTCTCCATTCTTCATGTGGAAATTGAAGCTGGAAAACACCTAATAGGTCTCCTACTCCCCACCTCTGCCAGTGCAAAATTGTTCCCTGCCATGTTTTCCAGTGCTTAGTCCACCATGAAATGAATTAAGTGATGCTATCTCCACCACTTCCCTTTGGAGACTATACCATTGTCTAAGGGTCTCCATGGTCAAAAAGCCGTAATCATTCAGCCTATATTTTCCTTCTCTAAGCCCTAACTACATTAGCTTGTACTATCATCCTTTCACCTGCTAACTTGCCATGTGCACACATCATATACTTATAGATGGCTGTTAACTTCCACTCCCTTAGTTATTTTAGTCAAACTATATAGCACATTTGTTAAATTTATCATCACAAATTAATTTTTTCAGGATCTTCATCAACCTATTCATATATATTAAATTAAATTATCAAGGGATCCATATGTTACAAAGGACGGGTAGAATAAAATTATGCAGCTGTTTAGGCTGGTAATAAATATATGGCTGCTTGAATTTAGTCCAAAATACTACATTAAAAACTTTTGTCTTCCTGTTTTCAACCAGCGGCTTGCTTGGCCGTCATCAAGGGATAAATCAATTTGCAGCAGCAGTGAATAACTACTTGCATCCAAGTCCAAAGTTACTTAATTGGGAAAGTACTGTTAAAAAAAAATCAAAGGGGACTGGAGTCACATTTGGTACTTGAAGTTTTGTTTAGGAGAAAAACCCATATTGCTGACACCCAAGACTATTTTGGTCTTCATGGGTGAATTAAATATTTTTCATCTTCTCCAGCTGCAAGCAAGTTACAAAGTTACTTTATTCAATACTAGGACTTTGTTGCGTACAGCAAAAATGACTGTGTTAATAGAACATTCAACAGGAATGAGGGGCAGATGGAAATTCAGAAGATTCCCATTGTACAAAATATAAAACAGGCTGGTGTCAGCTACCCAAGCTTCTGGTATGGTCCTAAAAGCCAGAAATGGATTAGTTCCTGCAAGTGTAATGAGTATTGGGTTGAACTTCATGGCCTAATCATTCTTGAAATTCTTTCACTAGAAGTTTGACTTCTGGAAGAAGTCAGTGAATCAGCAGAGGACAAGTTGAGAAGAATACATTTGAAGATAATGGCAGTTCCAAGATATCTGATGGTCTCATGGTTATTTGAAAGGCTGGGATATTTTTAGTCCAGCCTAATACAGTGTATGTCCTGAGGATTAATAATGAGGGCAGTAAACAGCAATTCATTTTGTACACCTTTTCTGGTTTTTGGAAAACCTCCCTGAACAGCAAAGCTATTTCCTAGATCTAGTGGGTTACTATACTCTAGTTACTCCTGCTGAATCCCATTTACTTCTCTGGGTATGTAAAGGTATATCTTGAGAGCAGAAGTTGACTGAGTGGCTGTGATTCTGCTGCTGTAGGAAATGAAGTAATGTAAATCCAGACCACTATTCTGCTTCGAAACGAAAAACAAGATCTTTTCAGCCAGTCTTAACTGCCAGATGGTCAGGAGCGGCACCAGGGTTTTTGGCACCCTAGGTGCAGGGCCAGCTCACCGGTCCCGTGGCTCCAGTGGACCTCCCGCAGGTGTTCCTGCAGATGGTCCGTTGGTCCCGGGGCTCCGATGGACCTACCGCAGGTGTGCCTGCAGATGCTGCACCGGAGCCCCGGGACCAGCGGACCGTCCGCAGGCACACCTGAGGGAGATCCACTGGAGCAGTCTGCCGCCCCCCCAAATTCTGGCGCCCTAGGCAACTGCCTAGGTCACCTAAATGGAAGCGCCGGCCCTGCAGATGGTATAAGGTGAGGGGTGAATACATGTTAACTGGGTCATGTTTCATTGCAGGTGCTATTGTGTGGCAAACATTGACTTTCTAATGGTGACCACAGTGTGTGTGGTCAAAGCTGTTCACTTTGCTCAAGAGACATGTAGCTGCATTCAGAGTGGATAGAGTGTTTTCATGTAGACTTTTAGTTGAGTTCATTTTATTGATTTTTTTTTGTGCCATTCACTATGGCACATGTACATATATTGAGCAGGGACCATAAGTATCTGTCCATGTTAGACATCATAACAGTCTCCTTCATCTATGTGGGGTGGGATAGCTCAGTGGTTTGAGCATTGGCCTGCTAAATCCAGCGTTGTGAGTTCAATCCTCGAGGGGGCCATCTGGGGCAAAAATCTGTTTGGGTATTGGCCCTGCTTTGAGCAGGGGGTTGGACTAGATGACCTCCTGAGGTCCCTTTCAACCCTAATATTCTATGATCCCACGTGTATATACACAATCTGACTCTACCATAAGAAATACCTTCTTGCTAATGATCAATAGTCATTCAAATATCTGACCAAAATATGTTTATTGCACTATGCTGTGAAGGTCAGTAAGATTGGGCTCTGACTGACTGCCAGATACAGCAGCGATGGATGCTACAGAAAAATCTAAGATAGCAAGTTATGAGGAGTTTCACAGCTGGGGTCTCAGATGACCCATTTGCACTTACAAAGAGTTGGGGTGTGTGAGTGAAAAATGAGGGCATGTACACTCAGTTTCATGTGCAAGGAAAAAGGGCCTTAAACAACAAGAACTGAGAGACCACCTGCTGCAAAAATGACTTAATTGTCATAGTGTCAGTAATCCACCATTCATAACCTAACTCATAAATCCAGAGCGATCATGAAAACAATAATTCTTGTAAGCAACTTAATTTCCAATTTCTTTCAAATGATAGGAATAGGAAAAATTGCAATAGTTATTCTGCCTCAAGATATAAATAACCACCATGTTCTTAGTTTTCACTATGGAATTCAGAATTCTGTGTATTGTTATATCTAAGCAACCCCTTTCATTTGGACTCCCATGCTTAAGTGATGCATCACAAAAGTTAACTGCAGCGGAAGCACTTCCTTGTGTGTTTTCTACTGTGGTTGCTGCCATATTGGCCACTGTCTCTAGAGTCATTGTCTGAGTTTTTGAAAGTTGAGGAGTGGAAGATGCTCTGAATCTTAAATTGAGATGACAGTTTGAAAAGAGCTCTCCGTTCATTTCCTCTCTGAATTACTTGAGCTGCTCTAGAATGCTTCATAACCCTGAGAATTACAGCCCTGAGGCAATTCCAATCTTTTATCAATTCTTTGCCCCTGTAGAATAGAAACATTTAAAAGGCAACATTTGCCTTGCAGACTTAAGATTTTCTATAATTTTTTTGAGAACGCCAAGGCTTACGATTAAAAGAGAAGCTTTTATTGCTAGGGTATCTGTGATTGTCTGTCTTTTGTAGATTTATGTGCACAGTGTAAACTGATCCCTAATGAAATGCGAAGCTAAGGAGAAAAGGCTTTTATTCTGACCGCTTTAATATAATAGCCGTGGAGAGCAACAGTTTAGTGGACACAATAATTCTTCCACATTTGACATTTACATGCTCTGTTTTGTTCTCAGACCACAGGAAACACAGGAAGGCCAGGTAAAAGATATTGGTGCACTACTAATACAAAGCTAATTACATAAAAAAATGTTTGGAAACTGCCCTTACAAGTTCCTGATTAAGTTTAACCCCATTCCCACAGATTAGGGGTAAATGAAATCTCATAGCTGTAATTTAATTTCCATGGTCTCTTATGCTCAAATGAAGTGAGTTTTTCTATCTATATCACCTAAATCATTTTAAATGGGGAAACCTATTCTCCCTATGTGTATGAGTTCTGCGTGCAGAGAGGAGGATGGACCCTTAGCTGATGTGGCACGCCAAAGAATGGAGATTGACACTCTGGTTTAGAGAAGTCACAATTTCATTTAAACTGCAAACATAATAAAAGCTTGGGCAGCAATGGGAATTCTTTACTAGTTTTCAGGCCTGGTGGTTTGCAGGGCTCTGACAAATAGCCTCAGTTCGTGGCAGTGCCCATGTTTTGCTAGGGCAGACCTCCTGGCTAACAACGGTCATCTATGTCAGAACCTTGGTTTGTTTGAGTATCCAGATGGGGCCAGCGAGTGGTTCATGCCCTATCACAATTTGGACAATCCTTACAATAAAGTTCTTTCTTTGCCAGTAGCACTGAATACAATACAGGTTTGGTGGTGGTTAGTTGAATTACCTATTTTTGGGAAAGATTACTGTCACAGGGGCTGCTTACCCCAAATGTGTCTCCTCCTGATTGCTCTGGGGGTTAGCGATTCCAGGTCCGACCCCTCCTTTCTGCCTCTCACTGCACGCTTTGCCTTCCCTTCCTGGTTCTCAGTAAGGCAGGATGCTGTGTTAGTGGCTTAGCCCTCCAGCCAAGTCATATGCCCTCCCCTTCCAGGATATCAAAGTCTTTCCGGAAGAACTGTCTCAGGCAGTCTGCCAGGGCCAGCTCCAGGCACCAGCCGACCAAGCACGTGCTTGGGGTGGAGCAGCACTCGGATTTTTTTGTTTGTTTTTTGGTTCAGTGGGGCGGCGCTAGAGGGTTTTGTTTGTTTGTTTTTGTTTCAGCCAGGCTGCGCTTGGAGGCAGGAGTGTTTCAGTGGCGTGGCACTTGGGGGGGGTGGGGGCTTTGGCGGTGTGGTGCTTGGGGTTTTTGGCTGTGCTAAGGAGGGCGGGGGTTTTGGTAGTGCGCACAGAGGGGAGTGGAGGTTTCCGCGGCGTGGTGCTGAGGGCGGGGTTCAGCAGTGCGGCGCTCGCAGGGAGGGTGTTATGGTAGGACAGCGCTTTTTTTTTTTTTTTTTTTTTTTTTGCTTGGGGCATCAAAAAAGTTAGAACCAGCCTTGCAGTCTGCTCTCCACTGCTGGATCTGTGCCACTTCCCTGGTGGCTGATAGGAGAACCCAAGCTCATCCTCTACTCCAGGTTCCAGCTCAGGGGCCCTCTAATCAGCAGCCAAGATCTGTTCTATCCTGGACCTTTCTGCTTTTTCCCTGAGCCTTTTCCAACCTAATTTTCTCTGGGTTTGTCAGCCCCAAAACTCCCTTCTGCCTGGGAGTGACTGCAGATCACTTCCCTGCATCCCCCTTTCGGCTCTTGGCTCCTGGGCTTTATACAGGCCCATCCTGTTCAGCTGAGCTCATCTCTAATTAATCCATGCCCCCTGGCTCCTCCTCTAGGTGCAACCTGGGCAGTTAATTGGCACACTAGTCACCTTAATCCTTTCAGGTCTTTTGTGGGGTGGACTCCCCATCACAGTTATTCACCTCCGCACAGATTCAGCCCTAGGTTGTTGCAATCCCAGTTGCTAATCAAAAGACATTCAAAGCATTCGCTAATGCAGTAGAAGTGTCCAAGTTAAATTGATCCAAGCCTCCATGGGACAGATTGCCCCTGTAATAAAGGTGAGACCACACAAAAGTGATAGTAAGAGACTTTGATCTTTATTTCCTGACCCCTGTCACCTTGCATGGGCCATGGTTACAAAAGGCTATAGATCAGTGGTGGGCAACCTGCGGCCTCAGAGATGTGCTGGCCGCTGCTTCCTGGAGCTCCCATTGGCCAGGAATAGTGAACTGCGGCCACTGGGAGCTGCGCGGGGGCCGTGTCTGCAGCCTGTCAATGTCAGCAAAATGTCTCCCGGCCTGCAATCAGATTACCCAGATGGGCCTCAGGTTGCCCACCACTGCTATAGATATTCCTTCAGTTGGCAGAAGTCAGTATCTAGTGACTCCAGTGGCTGCTGTTTCACTTCGAATGGTATCTTCCTTGGAAAAACTGCAGAAGGGAATAATTGAAAATACACATGAACCACTCTGGTAGCATCCATATGCACAGTTCCCTCCAGCGCTTGGATACCATGATCACAGTTCAAGAAACTAAAGAGATTAATAGATTTATCAGGACTTCATGTACCTCTTTCTATAGTGGGTCTTTTAATTCTAATATTATGGTGATACGGTGTCCTATTCATTTATTGTGGTGATAATTTCCTGTAGCTTTCTTACTGTATGGCCTGTATACAGAGTGTTTTAATGAAGGATACGCTGAGTATTTATTGTATGTATCCTTGATCTAATTGTTAACACCGCACACAGGAAAAATGTCCTTATCTTATTCATTTGTAATTAGATGATCTGTAAATATAAGGTAAACTACCGTAAGTAGTTCTCATGATTAGTAAACAAACAAAGCAGTTGTTGTCATGTTGGTTTTTAGTCTGAAACCAAATTAAGTAGAAGATGATGTAATGGGAGGGAAGTAATAGCTATCACAGACTGCAACTGGAAAGTACTTTTTAAATACTATCACAAAAGGTTATTTCTTTGGTGCTCTTCAAATTTGTGTCTTTCACGTGGTCTTTAGACTTTGCCAGTGCTTCAGGATGGCTATAACTAGAGCACTGAAAGTCTAACAAATGTAATCAAAATCCATATTCAGAAAATGTTGGATAGCTGTACTAGCAATGATTGAGTTGTCTTTGTCAGTTCTGAATACGGCTGATTTGAACTGGGAATATCAGCCTGAACAGTTCCTCAGCCTCAGCTTCGGAACAGAAATGTCTGTTATCCAGGAAAGTTCTGCTGTAGGAAGACAGCTCTGATGATTGCCCCTGAAATGTTATGGGGGATGGTTTCTAAGTGACAAAACAAATACAGTAACTCCTTGCTTAAAGTCGTCCTGGTTAACGTTTCATCGTTACATTGCTCATCAGTTAGGGAATATGCTCCTTTAAAGTTGTGCAGTGCTCCCTTCTAATGTTGTTTGGCAGCTGCCTGCTTTGTCCATTGCTTACAGGAAGAGCAGCCCATTGCTGCTAGATTGTGGTGGCTTGGACCAGGGTGGACTGGCAGCCCCCCATCAGCTCCCTGCTCCCCTACGTTCCCTGTGCAGTAGCTGCCCAGCAGGAGATCAAGTGCCTGCAGTTCAGCTGTCCCTCCCCACACTGCCATGTGCTGCTCCTGCCCTCTGCCTTGGAGCTGCTCCTGGGAGCCTCCTGCTTGCTGTGTGGGGGAGGGGGGAAGAGGGGGAGCTAATGTCAGGGTGTCCCCCTCCCCCTTACTCCTGCTCCACCGCTTACCCCTTCTCCATAAAGAGCAGGGTGGGGACAGGACAGCGTTCAGCTGGCTGCAGCTGCTGTCTCAACTTCCTGATCTTTTTAAAGGCAATGTACTTAGAATGGTGTCAGTGTACTTAAAGGGACAATGCGCATCTATCTTTCTCTCTTCCACACATAGGGTGTATGTCTCTGTCTGCCATGATAGCTCCCCTCCCTCCATTCATGCTGCTTTGCAGACTGAGGCTACATTAATAACAATATATTAACCCTTGAGGGCTCAGCCGAGTGCTAGTTCATCATTTAGCAGCAAGGCATTGCCTGGGAAATACCTCACCCTCGCCCACGCTCTAACTTCATCACCTCAACCAAACTTCACAATCATCATTGCTGTATACAGTATTACATTGTTTGTTTAAAACTTATATTGTGTTTGTGTGTGTGTGTGTGTGTGTGTGTGTGTGTGTGTGTGTGTGTGTGTATATAGTTCTTTTGTCTGGTGAAAATAATTTCCCTGGAACCTAAGCCCTCCTATTTATATTAATTCTCGTGAGGAAATTGGATTCACTTAACATTGTTTTGCTTAAAGTTGCATTTTTCAGGAACATAACTACAACGTTAAGCGAGGAGTTACTGTAACATAGGGAAAACCAAACAAAACAGGAGAGAACTTCCCAAAGAACATTTTATGATTTTCACACCAGACATCATATGCTGTTGCCTGATTCTTAAGTAGTTACTGATTATTACTGCTTTGCAATTAATTCGGACATAAAGAGCTGGGAGATTGTAAGTTAGGCTCTAGTCCCAGAATCAGGCACAACAGAACCCAGGTTATTAAGTTAAGTTCAATATCTGGTTGGGAACCCCAATGTGCACAACAGAGACACTCACACTGAGGGCAAAGCAAAACTTTAACCACTTTTATTAGCACAATTAGGAAAGACAAAAAAGTGCTGAGCCACATAAAAAGATAGCGAAAATAGAGAGTTAAGATGTCTTGTACCATTCCTCACATTTGTTTATATACTCATACCTATGTGTCAGGATCTGGTGGCAAGAGACAAAGGTCTAGCCCTGTCCCTGGCATGCCAAATAGGTCCAGTGATTCAGACCTCCCTCTTACATGGTGGTGTGGCTTATTATAGGGTATAGGGGCTGTCATGAATATTCATTCAAATAACCAGCCTTCCTTGTCCATATCTAACTTCCTCACCCTAATAATATTGGGGTATCTTTATCCTATAAGTTAGTATATTAATGATTTCAACTAATCATCATATACGTCAATTCGTTGTCCAGGCAAATTTGTAGTTAAGCGTTTGCCAACATTTTATCCTAAAATATCCAAGTCTTGTATCAGTTCACTGTCCATGCAGATACCTGGTATAAACTTCCTCCCTAAACACACCTTTCCCAGTTTCCCAGAACACCGGGTGACTGTCAGGCCATTTATCTGTGCCAAAATTCACAAGTCTCAAAGCCTTACGCTAACTGCTTACCTTATGTCTTACAGGATATATGCCTTTGGGTTCCTTTGCATTACTGCTGAGTAAAATAAAATGCTAATGCTAGGTCTATAGGCTACAATGCCAAACTGCTACAAAGTAGCCACGCCTGAGAATGTCATAGTGATAACTTACCTCTGAACAGACTTCACTCATGTTGCTTTATTGTATTCATTACAGTAAGACTCAGCAGCAGTGATGTGGGACTGTAATCCGTAGGGTATGGGGGTAGTACAGTAGGCAGCACAGGACAGTGTTGTAAATTTAGGGAGTTGTCTTGTATTTTTCATTTGGAATTTCACATTGATGGATTTGATCCTGTGAATATTCAGCACTTTGCAAGAGAAGTTCACCTCTTTGTGAAACTGAACCAACCTCCATAAAAAGTCCTTTGAGCCAAATGCTGTGTGAACATGTCATTTACTGCATATTCACATACAGGGATAATCCCTAAACAATTGGATTTTTTCCCTTTATGACACAGTAAAAGGAATTTTAATTTTATCTTAGCAATTCCTTCTGGAAGGACAAAAGACCTTAACGAGAGACATTTTCAGAATCACAAGATTTGAAGTATCTTTCCTTTAGAAACAAAACACTTGATTATTCTTTTGTGGAGCTATTCCACAATGAGAAAAGAGATACCTCTTGCCTTCCATCTGCATAAACTTTTATTCAGTAAAAGAAACTGAACTAGCAGCCAATTAAGAAAAATTAAGAATACCTTCATCCAAGGAGGGTGGGATTAAAAGGAGAGCAGAAAAGAAAATTCACCTGTTCAAAGCCATAGCCCAGAAAACCAAGTTTATAAATCAGAAGGGAACCTTTAATGATTGATTTTCATGGGTGCCAGAAGCAGTTTGACAAATGCATTTTTTACTGAAGTTACTGTACAGTTTGTGTGTGTGTGTGTGTGTGTGTGTGTGTGTTTTAAAAAGCATGCATTAATCAGGAGTATGGATGGGGCACATTTTACACAGAGTTACATTTTCTTTGATTTTGCTTTGACATTTGCTGCTTTTTTTGTTGTTGTAGTGTCTGTTTCCTACAAGTTGTGAAATAAATATGGTAAGCATTGAATCCATCATAAGAAGCCAAGAATCTAATATTAAGAGAATAAGGTTTATTCTATTGTTTCAGACCAGCCATGTGGCTATATAGTATGGTCATCACTTAAGGCATTGATTCTTCTTTGAGACTCAGTAATAAAATCTATGCAGATGGACTCTGTCATGTGTTCAGAATAGGATTTACATCTTGGACATTTATTCAACCTAGAGGTCACATGCTAGTTGTGTTGTAGCTGAAGCTACTCTCTGTTTTTATAGTTTATCTGGGGAAGGTTAAAAACATGTAGTTCCTATCCCAACAACTTTTGTTGTATTTTTTTTCATGTATGATTAAAAAAAAGTTGGCCCCAGAGTTAGATTTCGTCAGCAGTAATATTAGGGCAACCCCACTAAGTTTTAGGGATAACATGGTTGTAGCTCAGAGCAGAATTTGTATTAAGTAACTGAAGCCAAGTGGTCTGCAGAAAAATGGTGGCGTGTGTGCATTCTTTGCAAATAAGATGGACTCCAGCAGGTATACGCCATGGGGAAGGTTGTATCTTTTATTTCTCTAAGAGATTATTCACTACCTCTGTTCCTTGTTCTTCCCAGCTGCTACTTGGTAACTGCTTTGGCACTTGGTAATTGCATAGAAGCAGGTATTAATTCCTTTTAATGGTTGCCAGCCTCTGTTGCCTGTGGACAGGCATGTATTTCTGTTGGTTGCTATAGCACTTGCCATGCTAAAAAGCTGCTTGGAATAAATGCTTGCAGCGGGCAGCCTGAGTGTTGCGCAGCTGTATGAAACAAGGTCAGAAATCCCTCTTGAGCTGCCAATGCAGTAAAGAGTCTGTACTGGCAGACACAGCAATATCCATGAACCATCTGTGTCAGCCCAGCATCAGCAGAGTCCTCCAGCAGCTCGGGTATTACTGATGAGCCCTACTCTCTGAAGGCTGTCCCACGGGGAACTCTTTTATTGTCATGCTTCTGTGCGTCTCTCTAAGCAGCATGATTCCGCCTTGTGCTTCAATAGAGGCCCAGTGGAATGCGCTCAACCACCACGTCAGTTGCTCTTTGTGTTTGTGTGCTTCTCTTCCTCAAGGAGGAGGAAAGAAGCCTTCATGTTTTAAATCTGAGCACCATGTCCTTGGCCATGGTAACATTGCTTGCCAGAGTGTGCAGTAGTTTTTTTTTCTCTGGCAGTGCGCCATGCTCTTGTTGTTGTTTCTCTTGCAGCACCACTCGAACCAGTGAGGGTTTCGCTTTCCAGGAGCAAAATCAATGGAATGATTTGGCGGATGACAGGAATCCTCACTGAAGAGGATCAGGGCATTGCTAATCTCTGGATGCTGCACAGACCCTTTGTGGCCACAGCAAGTACAGGCAGCTCTCTCTTTGGGCCTGAGTGGAGCCATATGAAATTCTGAATTGTTGTATGCTGTTTCTACAGCATTTCTAATATGTGGGGTGTTACCACCACCTTGTTCATCTGGTGATAGGGAGTTGTCTTTCTTATTCAACAAGAACGCCAGCAAATTTTACTTCTTTCACAGCCCTTCTTTACATTCCCTTTTTTGGTGATACCCACAAAAAACTTGACAAAGGTTAAGAGGCTGGTGTGCTATGAGTACTGCCTATCATGTTGACCAACATTGTCTCATTGTTCTCTTATATCCCTCTGTCTGTCTGGAATCCACTTGTAGTCTCTTATTTTATACACAGTAAGGTCTTTGGGATTGGGACTGTCCTTTGTGTGTGTTTGTACAATGCATACAATGGGGGCCTGGTCTACAAATACAGTAATACAAATAATAAAAATAATACTTTTGAATCCAGTGTCCATGTAATGCTCTTTCTTGTGCAAAAGATGGAGATTATTTTAAATGCTGTAAAATTATCTGCAAGTTCTGTCTTTCTAAAGTGCTTCCTTCCCAAGTTTATTTTCTCCTGGAGAGAGTCCAGGCCCCACTGAGTTCTTCAGGTACTTCACCTCATAAAGATGAAGCTATCTAATTGGAATAGAAATAATACAGCATGACTTAGGTGACTGGTCGAATAACAAATCACAAAACGTAGTGGTGACCAGTTCTCAAACAACCCATAGGCTTTAATTTGTTTGCAAAAATGATTCACAGCACATTTATGAATAGTGAGCAAATGTCGTGAAATTCATGGCCTGTTTGCAGAAAATTCACAAATGTAAAAAAAGGGTTAAACTAGCCAGATAAACTATGCATTGTGAATTGTGTGCCTAGGTCTCTGTATGAACAGGAGTTTTGAGGGCAGATAAACTACTGGGTAACAATGTGCTCAGGAGATAACAACTTTTAATGTGCGGGAATGAACACTCACAAGAAGCAAAGGTATCTGATAACATTAAAGCTAAATGGATACATTTCGCTCTGTGTGAAAAAACTCCGGATTTCAGAACTTTGATTACAGAAAATGTTTAGTGTTAGAAGAGCAATATTCTTCAGGACACTAATCTTCCACAACCAGCAGAGCAGGACAGATGTCAAATGATGGATAAATAGTTGTAAGCTCCAAAACAACATTAATATTCCAGGTTATTGTTGATTCTGGCATTGCCAAAGCTTCCACTGCTTTGATAACTGACATGTTGTTCATATTAAACTGACAGCGTAATCAATCTAAAAAATTATCACTGCTGGCAGAAATGGGTGGATTATTTTGAGTGCTATTTTCACTCTTACCATGGTGGTGATGCAAAATACAGTGTATGTGAGTAAGCATGTACAATCGACACACTTAAAACATTGTTCTGTTTCCAGAGCGAACACGGTGGCTTCTTGCCGTACGCAACTGATTCTCTGAATGAGGCTTTGTCTACACTGGCAAGTGAAAGACAAAACTTTTCTCATTTAGAGATGTTAAAAACACCTCTCCCGGTGCAAACAGCTCTTTGTTGGCATGAGCGCTCTCCTGCTGACAACACTAATGCCGATCAATGGGAATGGAAGTTTTTGTCAGCGGGAACGCGCTCTCCTGCTGACAAACAGCTGCTTCACTGCGTGCCTTTTAGCAGCATGGCTGTAGTGGCACAGCTGTGTTGCTAAAAGTTGTGTAGTGTAGACATAGCCTTAGGGCTTGGCTGCACTGGAGAGATGCAGTGCTGGTGGTGGCTTTGCAGTGCTGCAACTCACTCACCGTCCACACTTGCAAGGCACATACAGCACTGCATCTCCCTGGCTGCAGTGCTGGCTGTACTCCACCTCTGCCTGGGGAATAACGACTGCAGCGCTGGTGATGCAGTGCTGCTCCGCCAGTGTGGCCACCAAAAGCGCTGTTATTGGCCTCCAGAGATATTCGGAGGTATCCCAGAATGCCTGTTCAGCTACTCTGCTCATCAGTTCGAACTCTACTGCCCTGGCCTCAGGTGACTCACCCTTTAAATGCCATAGGAATTTTAAAAATCCCCTTCCTGTTTGCTCAGCTAGGTGTGGAGTGCAATCAGTGAATCTTTCCAGGTGACCATGCCTCCACGCGCCAAATGAGCCCCAGCATGGAGCAATGGCAGTTGCTGGACCTCATCAGTGTTTGGAGTGAGGAAGCTGTGCAGTCCCAGCTGCGCTCCAGCCGTAGGAATTACGATACCTTTGGGCAGGTATCAAGGGCCATGCTGGAAAGGGGCCATGACCAGGATGCACTGCAGTGCAGGGTTAAAGTGAAGGAGCTGCGGAGTGCCTATTTCAAAGCCCGTGAGGGAAACCGCCGCTCTGGCGCTGCTCCCATGACCTGCCGTTTTTACAAAGAGCTGGATGCAATACTTGGGAGTGACCCCACCGCCAATCCGAGGACCATGATGGACACTTCAGAGTGGAGCGGGGGAGGAAGAAACTGAGAGTGAGGGTACTGGGGTGAGGGGAGACACCCTGGAGTCCCTGGAGGCATGCAGCCAGGAGGCTCTTCTCAAGCCAGGAGGAAGGTGGCCAGTCGCAGCAGCCGGTACTTGGTGGAGGACAAACAGAGGAGTGGGTTCCCGGTAAGCGGCTTTTATTTTCAGGATGGAAATTTTTCAGGAGAGGAGGGAAGGTTCTGCATGCATGCATGCCTAGATGTGGAATAGCAAGGGGTGGGGGGGAACATTGCTGCATATAGGCAAGCTGCATAGGTGCCAGGGCGGAATCCGCATTGCTATAGAAGACCCTCCCGCTCTTCCCAGGTGACCCGCAGCAGCGAGATATCTTCCAGGATCAACTCCTGTGGAAAATGTTGGGAGAGTGTTCAGTGTAGGTGCCCCCTGCAGCTGTTTGCTTTCCCAGTGCACAGAAACCCTGAGGACAGTACAGCCCTGAAGCAATCAGTCCGCTTACTCACCATTTCGGGGCTCCTGTGGGTTATGTGTGCTCTCTTTAGTATGGGAAAATTATGCTATTGTGAAGAATGTTACTCCTTCACTGTGTGGGAATAACTATCTGAGATATAAACAATGCTGCCTCTGTTAAGTGTTGCCTTTTTTGCCTTTCCACAAGCAACCTTGAGTTCTTGGCTGCCCGTGTTACTGACAGCTCAAAGATTCCAAAACCTCTGAAAGAAGCCACGAAAAAGCAAAGAAGACCTGCTGCAAGCAGTTATGGATCACTCTGCCGGAAAGAATCAAAAACTGCAGGACTGGAGGGAAAGGGAAAGCAGGATCCGCCAGAAAAATGCAGCGGCCAGGAAGAGAAGCACAAAGCAGCTGATAAGCATCCAGACGCTCCAAGCTGACTCTATCCAGGTGCTCGTAGCCATGCAGGCAGAGCACTACCACACTGCCCCCCCTCCCATCCCAAAGCTCTTTCCCTTGTGCCCCAATGTCAGCTCAAAACCCCCTTCCCCAGCATCCAGGTTCTTACCACCACCAGCTGCCTCCAACACCTGTATGTTCACCAACCAGCCCTGAGAACTATGACCCTTACCCTCTGCACTCAACCTCCATCACCATGCAGTATAGGCATCCTGAAATGCAGCAGTCATTGCACAGCACTCCAGACAGGACATATTCAAACCTGTGGATGTACAGTCCCCCACCCTTTTAGGTTCCCAAAATGTTGTGTGTCTGTCAATAAAGTAATTTTCTTTTCAATAAATGAATTCTTGGCTTTGAAAACAGTCTTTATTATTGCAGAAAGTCAAAGATACCTTATCCCAGGAAAGAAACAGGCACTGCAAATCAGCTTAGGAAAAACAGATTCCTACTAACATTGTAACCACTGCACTTCATTCCCAGGCAATGCACCAAACATTACTGTTGGTTTTCAGCCTCAAATTCCTCCCTCAGGGCATCCCTAATCCTTGAAGCCCTGTGCTGGGCCCCTCTATTAGCCCTGGTCTCTGGCTGTGCAAATTCAGCCTCCAGGCGTTGAACCTTGGAGATCCATGACTGACTGAATCTTTCACCCTTTCCTTCACAAATATTATGGAGGGTACAGCACGTGGATATAACTGTGGGGATGCTGCTTTCCCCCAAGTCTAGCTTCCCATATAGAGATCGCCAGTGCCCCTTTAAATGGCCAAAAGCACACTCCACAGTCATTCGGCACTGACTCAGCCTGTAGTTGAACCTGTCCTTGCTCCTGTCAAGCTCCCCTGTATACGGTTTCATGAGCCGAGGCATTAACGGGTAAGCGTGAGCTTCTGGTCTGGGAAAAAAGTCCCGGCCTGCAGCTTCCTGAGCAGGCCAGTGTTCTGAAAGATGCGTGCATCATGCACCTTTCCAGGCCAGCCTGTGTTAATGTCAATGAAACGCCCACGGTGATTCACAAGCACCTGGAGAACCATAGAGAAATACCCCTTCTGATTAACGTACTCGGATGCTAGGTGGGCTGGTGCCAGAATAGGACTATGCGTCCCATCTATTGCCCCTCCACAGTTAGGGAAACCCTTTTGTGCAAAGCCATCCACAATGTCCTGCACGTTCCCCAGAGTCACGGTTCTTCTTAGCAGGATGCGATTAATGGCCCTGCAAACTTGCATCAACACGATTCCAACTTTCCCACTCCAAACTGGTTCCCGACCGATCGGTAGCTGTCTGGAGTTGCCAGCTTCCAGAATGCAATAGCCACCCGCTTCTCCACCGGCAGGGCAGCTCTCAATCTCATGTCCTTGCGCCTCAGGATGGGGGCGAGCTCAGCACACAGTCCCATGAAAGTGGCTTTTCTCATCCGAAAGTTTTGCAGCCACTGCTCATCATCCCAGACTTCCATGACGATGTGATCACACCACTCAGTGCTTGTTTCCCGAGCCCAAAAGCAGCATTCCACGGTGCTGAGCAGTTCCGTGAATGCCAGAAGCAATTTAGTGTCATACGCGTCAGGCGACTCACTATCATCATCAGACTCCTCATCACTTTGTATCTTAAGGAATAGCTCAACTGCCAAACGTGATGTGCTGGCGAGACTCGTCAGCATACTCCTCAGCAGTTCAGGCTCCATTTCCCACAGAAATCGAGCTGCACAGAAACCGTTGAGAGAGTCAAGATGGCGCCAAACGTGGAAGGAAAAACAGGGATTGCTAGGATGTGAAGCTATGCATCACGGGGCGTTGGGACAGGAAGCAGAATGACCCGCACCCTCTGTCCCCTTCCCACAACCCACGGTGCCAAAATGGCACCAAAATGGGACGAGGTGCTCTGTGGGATAGCTGCCCATAATGCACCACTCCCAACACCACTGCAAACGTGGCCACACTGTAGCGCTGGTAGCTGTCAGTGTAGCCACACTCCAATGCTTTCCCTACACAGCTCTACGAAGACAGCTTTAACTCCCAGCGCTGCACACCTGCAAGTGTAGCCATGGCCTTAGTAACCAAGTCATAGTTCAGATGTGCTGCTGCACAGAGCAGCTGATATCTTTCTGAAAATGCTTGTAGGAAGTAGAGGAAGCATGATCAGCAACTGCACTTCATAGAAAGATTAGAAGAATAAAGGGATATATTGAATAGACTTGGATAATGAAGTGGTCCTTTTGGCTTCTGTTAGAAATATCTCCACTGCAGTCTCTCTCATGGTATATCATCTGTAACATTCAGATATGGGAAAATTGTAGGTTGTTGCAAGTGTAAGTTAATGCAGTAATGATTGTAAACCACCTTGAATGCCTTGGTTGGAAGGTACTATATAAATGTATTTCTTTCTTTCACCATTTCTGCTTGTGGCCCAAGCCTGCAAATGAGAAAAACACACAATGAATATGGCAGTGCATAGTTGTCTTATATTATGATAATCATTAAAAATAATGAAGGGAAATATTAAACCAAACTTTTTAAAAAAAAATCTTTGTTGTGAAGGGAGAATTCTTATTTTATGCAGACTAGTTTTCCCATTCCCAGAAAGAAAAGTGATTTTATTCTGAACCTTGATAAACCTCTTTAATTAAACATATACCTAAGCTACTTCTCCATGGAATTATTTAATTTATGGGTCTTGCTGGAAATGACCCAATATTTTGATATGCTGGATGCACTTTATATGAATCCTGTAATGAACCCTAGCAATATTACAGTAGTACAAATGTTAAAGATTAAAAATATCTCTTCACAGTTAGAAAAAAATGCGCTACTCTGTATGGACCTCCTGTAGGCAAAATGCCAAGCATCTCACAGGATCTGGTCTTCAGTTATTTTTTTCTTTAATGATTTTAAGAATCACTTGAATGAAAGCACTTTACAGTTTAAATTGTCAATGTGCAGGTATTACCTTTATTAGCAGCTATCCCAATTTTATTAAAATGACATAAATACTGTAGTAAAGTTTAAAGTAATCTGAGATGTGAGTCTCCATTGCATTTAATACAGCACGGTCAGGCTTACTTTGATGTTTTCTAATGTAAGTATTAGTTATGGAAGTGGCCCCCAACGGATGACTTTGGAGGAGTTAATTGATAGCTTAGTTATCAGAAAGTGTTGTCTTGAGCACAGCTCTGCCTTGTGTATGCCATTAGAAATATTTGTGAAAGGTCTATGTGTCACAAAGACCCCTTGTGTGACCATGGACAGGTCACTTAGTTCTATGTGCCTCAGTTCTCCATCTGTTAAATGGGGACAGTAGCACTTCCCTACCTTATTGTCACAGGGATGTTGAGGATAAATACTTAGATCATGAGATGCTCATGTAACACAGTGATGGGGCCATGTAAGTAGCTAAAATAGAAAGATGAGCACACGAAAGGGAAACCCTTTAAAGTATTTTGCTTGGGGCATATCTCTTAGAGGTTCATTATTGAGTCCTACAGATATACAGAAGATATTTTTGCGTGTCTACTCTACTATAAAAATAAATGTCCAGAAATTACAATTCTAGAGGAGATATATCTGCGACAAATCTATAAGGATCTTGAATTTATTACAGGAAAGCACCCAAGACGTCCCTGAAACTAAGGAAAATAAGAAAGCTTTGTGATTTTGTTGTCGCCATCTGTTTCAGAAAGATATTTCTTAAAGGGCCAATAAAAATCTTGGAATCAGTTTCTAGTATGGATGAATCTCTGCTGATGAGTTGACCTACTTTCTGACAACTGCAAGTAATCATTATGCCAAACATCATTTATGGATAATTAACATAGAAATCGTAGTACCTGTGTCTGTAAACTACCATGTTGTGTCTGGCATATCTACTAGCTATCAGTCCCCAAACTGAATTTATGTGCAAGTATTGTTGAATGAACGGACTTTGTTAGAAGTTCTTTTGTATGGTCTCCTTGACAGTGCTCTAAAAGAGGAAGCTTTTATTTATATTTATTCTAGCTACTGACTTCATGTGGGCCAAGCCTGCTATTAAATCTCTGGAGAAATGGTACACAAAGAGATAATTGATGTTAAGGTTATTTCTAGACTGACTGGATATATTTTGAACTCCAGAACAGCTTTAACCTTTTCTTGCTATTATTTTGAGACAAAACTAGAGAAAAGAAAAAAAATGAAGAGAATAGCACAGACTTTCTTATTTGTTCCTTTTTATCTCCCAGTGCAGCAGACAATGGGAAGGAAGAAACAGGATCACACATCCAAATGAAGAATTCTTGAACAAAGTAGTCTGTTTGAAAAACAGTAGCATAATGCAAATACACTCCATGGCTACTTAAAAAATATTACTTACCTTTCAACGTCTGTTTTTGAGCCAGATCCTCAGTTGGTGAAAACCTTGACGTGAATGCAGTTACACTGATTTATGTGACTAGATTACAGATTAGAGAAAATACTTCTCTCATCCCAGCCCCGAAGTGCTTTGAATTCATTGATGTTTGGATCCCAGATTTTGATTTAGCTCACGGATAGGCGAGATGCAAAATTCCAGTTCAGATTTGAACCGCCCAGAGTTTGAGGGTGTTAGCACCTAACCAAAACCCTGGATCCAATTTCCAGTTTTAAAAGTCAGCTGATTGACTTGCACTAAGGAGTGGACTATAAGCAAACCAAATTTCTGTGCCCACCTGAAAATGATGGTTCTCGTGTCACCCTTTTAGGAAAAGCAGTGGAAATCCCTGTGGCAAGAAAGAGGTAGTAAAGCCACCTGCTTCCTCTTAATGTAAATACAGGATTGAGGGAAATTATCTGGTTGGCACAATGACAATGATAGCTGTATATTTTTTTCTCCCAGTGCCTCTTAAGTAAATATTGTCAATTCTGTAAGAATATCTCTTGGCTTGGCACAACAGAAAAATGATAAAACACAAATGGACTATTCACAAGCCACTAAGTGGCTAATAACCTCTGCTACTACTTCCCATCACTCCACTATTGTAACAGGATACTTTACAATTGAGTAAGAGTGTCTCCCTAATGTAATATAAAAAAACTTCCAAAAAGCACAACTATTTTCTGCTTTGTATTAAGTGGTAGAAATCAAAATGTTGGGAAGGATCCTGTCAATGCAGCTTTTAAAAAGCTTTCATCAATTCTCTGTGGAAAACCAAAAATAAGCTATCAGCATGTGTTTGAGAGCACATAATTTCTTATGAAGAGCTATTAACTCCTTTCAGCATGTTCCTTGTACAGTACCACACCTTCTGCTGTAATAGGCACAAGAAAATCTGTAGATGCCCCCAGGTCTGTTGTTAAATAATGCCCAGGTGGAGCAAATTAATCTTTAAAGCAATTTAAAACATACATAAATACAAGCTCTACATTTTAGCTTATCTGCTCCTTTTTTCTGGTGCTGAATTTTAATGCTGTTATTGCAAAGTAGGTGATCAGAAGTATTTTTATTTAGCTAATTTCATTTCCATTTTGTTTTGGGGTATCTGTGAAATCTGCATTTTTAATTGTTATTATTTATATTGTGGCAGCACACAGAAGTGCCAATCAGGAATCAGGACACCATCCTACTAGGCACTGTATTATGTTTGTCCCATTTCCTTTAGAATTAAAATAAAAAAATCAGGAATATTGCTGTGTTGAAATATATCATTATAGTAATTGAATCAGTGAATCTAGAAATAACAATTAAAGGTGGTGTAACTATTGCTATGTCTCTGGAAATGCCTTGTCTGTATTTGGGTTTAGGCTATTTGGATATCTTGTGATAATTGTAGCACGCTAGTAGATTGGGTAATACTCTCACCTGCGGGAGAGCTGTAGAGATGCTCCAATGTAAAGAGATATGTAAATATCTCACTGTGTGGACATTTGTTGCACTAGGAAGCACCGAATGTTCAATTTTATTGTGCAGCACAAAGTAACAATGCAAATGTTCAGTAGCTCTCTCAAAATTACATTTTAAATATTTTAGATTAAAATTTTGCTCAGTTGAGCTCCATAGATTGTTCCTCATCTGTGACAACAAGGACAGTGCACACTGGTATCTCCACTATGTGCTGAGGAAGTGGATGTAGTGTGTAAAGCTCCTGAAAATGTGTACAGAAAATTTACAGGATCCCTTGGATTTTGCTGGAATTTAACCCTATGCTTTTTCAAGTGTTTAATTTTAAAATGGCCAATATTTTCCTAGTTAAGAGTAGTATGTGCTAGGTATTAGGGTAGAAATAAATCCTTCAGCAGCTAGCATAAGTGGGAACCCTGAAAACTGCATAGGATGAATGCTTCCCCTTACCCCCCAATCGGACTATTCTTCTCCTTTTTCGGCTGCTTGTTTCATAAACTAGTTTGTTTTTTCTCTCAGGCCTGTATATTTACTTAGTGAGTTCACCCTTCTGTATCTGGCATTGGCTGACCAACTACCTGAGTTACGCATGCATATTAGCATTATATATACAAAATATTTATACGCATTTGCAAATGTTCTGACCTAAAATTGGTTTGAGGCCAGCCAAAAAATGTGGCAGTAGAGGGAGGTAAGTTGGTTAGTAATGCTGTGCTAATGTCATCCATAAGAATAATAGTGACTCTTCTTTATGAAGGTCACATAGTGGTTTTCACGCACTCGTTGCTAATTGGAGGTTAAAATATCACTGTAATTAATTAATGAAGTATATTGCCCACACAGGCTTTGTTCCTTTTTAAAAAATCACCCTCCCATGAAATGTAAGTGTTTCTCAGCTGTTGACACTGAGCCTCAGGGCCTCCTCCTGGCAGTGCACATGTGAGGCTAAAACTTCTACAACTAAAAGGGGGAAAAAAACTTTTGTTTTTAAGTCAGGCTGTGTCTATGTGCACAGCGCTACCGTGCGCAGTTGTACTGATACAGCTGTGCGGGTGCAGTGTGTCTGGTGAAGGTGCTCTTTTAGCAGGAGAAGCTCTCCCGTTGACATAGCACTATGCACACAAGCGCTTATGTCAGTGTAACTTATGTCGCTCAGGGGGTTGGTTTATTCATATCCATGAGCGACATAGAAGTTATGCCGACATAAGCTGCAGTGTAGACATAGCCTTATTTTAACTCAGACCTATGTTGTCCTTGCTTACAGGAAAACTCTCCTCAAGGAGATTCCCTCCAAATTCTTCTCTTAGGAGACTTTGCTCCATTCACAGCTATTTAGGAGCCAGAACTTCCTGCTTCTGAACTCCATAATTCCTGGAGCATCTGCAGTTTCTTCTCTTGCACAATTCACACTGAAAAACAGAATAAATGGGAAAACTGTAAGCAGTAGTGGGTGAACCACAGAAGGTAGTTTGGAGGTAGTTTCAGATAACCTGGACTCCTTCATTCAAAGTGTTAGCTCCACTTGCACAATGGTTAATTCAAGCTATTGCCTATTTAGTGCATTAGCTGCAGGTTTAGCAGCAGCTGATTCAAGCTTCATCATGAGTTGTCTACAACAAATTTTTCCTCGTTAGTGGATTAAATTACTTTCTAGAAGTTTTCTAGTAATTTTGCATTCCAGTGAGGTCAGAAATAGTATGAGAAATGTCTGTCTTCTGGCATTTTGGTACTTTTGCCCAAAGGTCCACGAAATGGAGAAGGGAGGCCGGGGGGGCAGGACCACCAACTCTTTAAAAAGTTGAGTTTGATTCATGTCATATTTTGGGTGGAAGTTCAGTTTGTCTAGTCTCTGAGCATAAGAAGTAGAAAAGGCAGATAATTGGGGTGGAGAATGAGAAGGGTCTGTCTGATTATGTTGGCCTGTTCCCTCCCACTCCAAAAATAATATCAAGTGAGCACTGTACACTTTGTATTCTGTGTTGTAATTGAAATCAATATATTTGAAAATGTAGAAAAATATCCAAAAATATTTAATAAATTACAATTAGTATTTTACTGTTTTACAATGCGATTAATCGACAATCCTAGTTTTAACATAATTACAGAATAATTCACTTGATGCATGTCGGTTTCATATATTGGGGCAGATCCCCACAAACTCCAATGCAGTTCTTGGAACACCTTGGGAGGTTGAGAGTCATAGGTGGCTTTCTCCCCTGATCCATGATGTTACTAGGTACCAAATTGGCTTACAGCACAAGTTAGAGCAGCTTTAGGGCTGCTCTGATTTTTGCCAGTGGAGCTTCTCTACTAGAGTACATTGTGTTCTCCATGCTTCTGACTTGTCCAGAAACACCCCCTATACTCAGGGGGACATAGGTGGTATAACACTTCCCAGCAGGTGAATCTTCAGTTGCTGTCTTATCACACAGCAGCAGCAGTGAAAAGGGGCCTTACCAGAGCCTAAGAATCTGGCCTATTTTATTTAATGCATTGTATCTGCATACACAGAAAAACACCAGAACAAAGCATGTAGGTTGGTAGCAGGATATCTGGTTGGTCATTGATTCAGATTTAGGAAGTTCCTATTATGACACTTTCTAGGCAGCCAAATCTAGACTTTTAGAGGGAGGGATAGCTCAGAGGTTTGCACATTGGCCTGCTAAACCCAGGGTTGTGAGTTCAATCCTTGAGGGGGCCATTTGGGGATTGGTCCTGCTTTGAGCAGGGAGTTAGACTAGATGATCTCCCAAGGTTCCTTCCAGCCCTAATAATCTATGATTCTATTTTTCAGTGTGACTGAAAATATTATTTGTACTGTGGTTTTAATAACAATGTACTTGCAAGTGCCTTATAAGAGAAGTCAAAATTTGCTAGGTTCTTGAAATCAGCTTTCAGTGTAATTTTAAGTAAAGATGAAATGTATAGACATTCACAGTAACTCCCAGAATGCATTTTACTTAAAAATCACCATGAGAGGCATTGTACTCTGACCCAGGCTCTGACTAGCTTTAAAGATAGCAATAAATTGACTATATTGTTTCACTAATCCTATTCTCTTGACAACAACGAGAGTGATATGAACTGGTGTTTTATTATCAATACATGAGTTGCTTGACACATGTTTTTTGAATCAACTGAAATTCTGGTTTTGCAGAGGTTTGAAAACAGGCAATTCCTTTAACTGAACAAGAGATGACAAGGAGTGTTGTAGACAGGGTTAGAAAAAGTTATCTACTGTGACTAAATTTTTCAGATAGAATCCATGAACATGTTAGTTTCAACTGAAAACTATAGATACCACTCTTGGACTTTTACATGTTTTGTTGCCTGTAACAAACTATAACTTTAATTATTAACTATATGTTTGGGAGATGTATCACTACCTTATGTCCCTTATTTCTCTCCCTTCCCCCCCTTTCCCCAGGAAGAAATAAGATGAAACTCTTTTTTTCCCATTGGAAGTCTCCAGGAACTCTGCTTTGATTCGACTATGGCTCTTTCCTTTAAGTTTGTTCCAGGTGTCTTATACAATATGGCCATATATTCCCTAAGCAGAAAAATGGGATACTGACCATTGCTGCTTGTAGTGATGCCCTTCTGCTTAGTCCTTCATAAACAGATATATCAAGGACTGAGCTCAGCTTCAACATTTGCCTGATTCTGACAGCATCCCCCTCTCCTCCCAGAAAAAAAACCCACAGGGCTGGCTTCTGGGATCTATAAAATCTGGTTAGAACTCCCTCGGATTTTAAGAGAATACTAGACTGATACGTGGCTATACCCTCCCAGGCTGCTGCATAATGCTTCAGATCAGTAGAAAGTTTAGTATAAAATAATATTGTAATCAGAGTTCTGAGTGTTATCCAAAATTTACATTCAAGGAGAACGTTCAGACATATAATTCTGAAACTTTTAAAAGTCTGTAGATTTTTGTACTGTAGAATGTTTTAAAGGTTTACTTTTCATATGGAGATGAAAGAAAAATATTAATATCCCATTAAATAAATATTTTGCAAAAGCCAGAGCTTTGCCACTTTTCCTGTAAAAAAGCAAGCCAGGGTTTTGACTAAGCTGCAAAATAAAGCATCCTTTCAAACAAGCTGTGTAACTTTAAATAATGTGATGCTTGATAGCTACTATAAAGATCAATAGCAAAGAGAATGAAGAGATATCATGGGATCAAACTGTGAGGGATATCAGCTCTTTAGAAGATGCTGTATGCTATGATAGATTTCACTGAGGGTAGGGCAAAGATTTGTTGTGTGGATAAAACTGAAGAGATGGAAAGTGTAGTGGAAACAAAGGGCCAAATTCAGAGGTGAAGTTCAAGGTGATATAACTGGATTACTTTAGATTTGTTTAGACTCACATAGGCTGATTCAGACTTGCATTTGTTCATATATCAGTAAGTGGACGCAAGGGAGTTTTTGCTGGCATAGCTTGCACTCTGAGGCGCTGAAATGAAGGTGTAAATTAATGGAAGGGTTTGGCCTACTTTAATTTGTTCATTAATATACCTTACTGTTGTGTTTCTTGTTGCCATCTTTTCCTCTGGTCCCTCAATGTGTGATGTACACCAGCGCTAGACTCTTTTACATTCAGACTCAGGGCTTATCTACACTTGGAAATACACTGAAATATCTATTCTGAACAGTTATTCTAGAATAAGAATGTCTACGTGAGGGCTTATATCAAAATAACTATTCTGGAATAGCTATTCTGGTAAATTTCCAAGTGTAGATGAGCCCTCAGTTTGCTGCAATGAGACAAATTCAGAGATGATCTGGAAAAAAAAGGAGTGGGAGGATATAAATTGTACATTAGTACATGAATGTGAGTCTTCATTAATCAGTTCTAGATAAGCACGGGAGTCTAAGGTGGCATCGGGAGGTGGGGGACTGAAGAAGATGGTGTAAATTAGGTTTAATTTAGACTCACATCGAATCACTTCCTCATACCAGCACTATATGAATGCAAATAAAGTGGTTTTTCAGGTTTACTTGACATTGAAGATTAGCTAGAGAGAGAAAAGGAAAAAAGCACTGTTGCTAGGCAGACTTCAGGAGGCAACAGAGAACCTGCAGTTCAGAAGATAAACCCTACCACCGAGGACAGCCAAAGACCCCACATACCACCCAAGTAAAGCCACAGATACCCTACCCTTCAACCTCACCAGTCTCCAGTAACTCACCTCGGCCCAGTGACCCATCAGATGGAAGATGCTTTAAGTGTAATGAACTGGGACATATCAAGGCCAACTGTCCCAAGAACACCATGCGAGTGCAATTCATTACACCACCATCACACCAAAGATCCCCAGGCCCGGATGCCTCTCAAATACCCTTGGAGCGAAGGGAAAATTTGAGAGTGGGCGGAAAGAAGGTTACTGCGTGGAGAGACACGGGGGCACAAGTGTCAGCTATCCACCAATCCTTCGTTGACCCCAAATTCATCAACCCAAAGGCCAAAGTTACAATTTACCCCTTCATGTCACAAGCTGTAGACTTGCCTACAGCTCAACTGCCTGTCCAGTACAAAGGCTGGTCAGGAATGTGGACTTTTGCAGTCTATGACAATTATCCTATCCCCATGCTACTGGGGGAAGACTTGGCCAACCAGGTGAGGCGGGCCAAGAGAGTGGGAATGGTTACACGTAGCCAAACCAGGCAAGCTTCCAGACCCATTCCTGTTCCTGAACCGTCCACAGAGGCCCCGTCTGTGTTACCAGAGACCCAGACAGAGGTAGTGGACCCAGATTCCATGCCTACCACTGAAACAGCCACAGCATCTCCAGTCCCAGGCCCGGAACTGGAACAGCAACCAGCACCAGCAAGTGCAACCCCATCTTCAAACTCAACGCCAGAGGGCGCCAGCGAGCCAGAACTGGCAGAAGCACAAGACAGCCATACCCAAAAGGCTCAGCCAGAGCCTGAAATACCCTCAGGTGCACCAGCGGAGAGCGGTACACCAGCAACGGAAACAACCCCATCACCTACATCGCTTCCAGAGGGACCAAGCCCAAGTCCACAGTCTGAGGAAGAACTGGTGACCCCAGCCTCAAGGGAACAGTTCCAGGCTGAGCAGGAAGCGGATAACAGCCTTCAGAAAGCTTGGGCGGCGGCACGGAGCACCCCACCGCCTCTCAGCTCTTCTAATCGATCCCGGTTTGTTATAGACCAAGGACTTTTGTACAAGGAAATTCTTTCTGGTGGACACCGGGAAGAATGGCAGCCGCAAAAACAGTTGGTGGTTCCAACTAAGTACCGGGGGAAGCTCTTAAGCTTGGCCCATGATCATCCCAGTGGCCATGCTGGGGTGAACAGAACCAAGGACCGGTTGGGGAAGTCCTTCCACTGGGAGGGGATGGGCAAGGACGTTGCCAAGTATGTCCGGTCTTGTGAGGTATGCCAAAGAGTGGGTAAGCCTCAAGACCAGGTCAAGGCCCCTCTCCAGCCACTCCCCATAATTGAGGTCCCATTTCAGCGAGTAGCTGTGGATATTCTGGGCCCTTTCCCAAAAAAGACGCCCAGAGGAAAGCAGTACGTACTGACTTTAGTGGACTTTGCTACCCGATGGCCAGAAGCAGTCGCTCTAGGCAACACCAGGGCTAACACTGTGTGCCTGGCCCTAACAGACATCTTTGCCAGAGTAGGTTGGCCCTCTGACATCCTTACAGATTCAGGGTCTAATTTCCTGGCAGGGACCATGGAAAAACTGTGGGAAACTCATGGGGTGAATCACTTGGTTGCCACCCCGTACCACCATCAAACCAATGGCCTGGTTGAAAGGTTCAATGGAACTTTGGGGGCCATGATACGAAAATTCATCAACGAATTCTCCAATAATTGGGACCTAGTGTTGCAGCAGTTGCTGTTTGCCTACAGGGCTGTACCACATCCCAGTTTAGGGTTTTCACCATTTGAACTTGTGTATGGTCACGAGGTTAAGGGGCCATTACAGTTGGTGAAGCAGCAATGGGAGGGGTTTACGCCTTCTCCAGGAACTAACATTCTGGACTTTGTAAGCAACCTACAAAGCACCCTCCGACACTCTTTAGCCCTTGCTAGAGAGAATCTAAAGGATGCTCAGGAAGAGCAAAAGGCCTGGTATGACAGACATGCCAGAGATCGGTCCTTCAAGGTAGGAGACAAGGTTATGGTCTTGAAGGCGCAACAGGCCCATAAGATGGAAGCATCATGGGAAGGGCCCTTCACGGTCCAAGAGCGCCTGGGAGCTGTAAACTACCTCATAGCATTTCCCAATTCCTCACTAAAGCCTAAAGTGTACCATGTTAATTCTCTCAAGCCTTTCTATTCCAGAGACTTACAGGTTTGTCAGTTTACAGTCCAGGGAGATGATGCTGAGTGGCCTGACGGTGTCTACTACGACGGGAAAAAAGACGGTGGCGTGGAAGAGGTGAACCTCTCAACCACCCTGGAACGTCTGCAGCGGCAACAAATCAAGGAGCTGTGCACTAGCTTCGCCCCATTGTTCTCAGCCACCCCAGGACGGACTGAACGGGCATACCACTCCATTGATACAGGTAATGCTCACCCAATCAGAACCCCACCTTACCGAGTGTCTCCTCATGCCCAAGCTGCTATAGAACGGGAGATCCAGAACATGCTACAGATGGGTATAATCCGCCCATCTACCAGTGCATGGGCATCTCCAGTGGTTCTGGTACCCAAACCAGATGGGGAAATACGCTTTTGCGTGGACTACCGTAAGCTAAATGCGGTAACTCGTCCGGACAACTATCCAATGCCACGCACCGATGAGCTATTGGAGAAGTTGGGACGGGCCCAGTTCATCTCTACAATAGACTTAACCAAGGGGTACTGGCAAGTACCGCTAGATGAACCTGCCAAGGAGAGGTCAGCATTCGTCACCCATGCGGGGGTGTATGAATTCAATGTCCTTCCTTTTGGCCTTCGTAATGCACCCGCCACCTTCCAAAGGCTGGTAGATGGTCTACTAGCTGGACTGGGAGAATTTGCAGTTGCCTACCTCGATGATGTGGCCATTTTTTCTGACTCCTGGCCCGAACACCTACTACACCTGGAAAAGGTCTTTGAGCGCATCAGGCAGGCAGGACTAACTGTTAAGGCCAAAAAGTGTCAAATAGGCCAAAACAGAGTAACTTACCTGGGGCACCAGGTGGGTCGAGGAACCATAAACCCCCTACAGGCCAAGGTGGATGCTATCCAAAAGTGGCCTGTCCCAAGGTCAAAGAAACAGGTCCAATCCTTCTTAGGCTTGGCCGGATACTACAGGCGATTTGTACCACACTACAGCCAAATCGCTGCCCCACTGACCGACCTGACCAAAAAGACCCAGCCAAATGCAGTTAAGTGGACTGATGAGTGTCAAAAGGCCTTTACCCAACTTAAGGCAACGCTCATGTCTGACCCTGTGCTCAGGGCCCCGGATTTTGACAAGCCATTCCTAGTAACCACAGATGCATCTGAGCGTGGTATAGGAGCAGTGCTCATGCAGGAAGCAACAGATCACAACTTCCATCCTGTCGTGTTTCTCAGTAAGAAACTGTCTGAGAGGGAAAGTCACTGGTCAGTCAGTGAAAAGGAATGCTATGCCATTGTGTACGCCCTGGAAAAGCTACGCCCATATGTTTGGGGACGGCGGTTCCAACTACAAACTGACCATGCTGCACTAAAGTGGCTTCATACTGCCAAGGGGAACAACAAGAAACTTCTTCGTTGGAGTTTAGCTCTCCAAGATTTTGATTTTAAAATTCAACACATCACAGAAGCTTCTAATAAAGTTGCTGATGCACTCTCCCGTGAGAGTTTCCCATAATTCAGTAGTTAAAAAGTGTTCTTAAAATGTAGAAGTCTGTTAGTTATATACTTAGGAGTATATGTAAAGGTGTATGTGTTGTATTAATCTGTTTATTTTCAAGTTCTAGAAGGAAATCGCCGCCAGTGAGCTTCCCCACTGTCTGCAATTTGGGGGGCACCAACTCATTGATGTCACTAAAAAAAACCTGCATAACTTGAGGGAATAGTGACTATCATTATTCCAGCATATGCCTCCATCATTCAGTTAAGGCCCCATACCTAGCAATAGTAAACAATGCTGAGATACCCAAGAGGGTGAGGATGAAAGAACAGCTCAAGCCAGAATTTGATTTAAAAAAAAAAATGACACCCCCACCCCAGTGATAGGATGTCTGGCTTTTTTTTTTTTTTTCCAAATTTGTTCTGCTTGATTTTGCTCTTTCTCTTTCCTGTGACAGGCAATTCCAAAACACCAGCCCTATCTGCCTGCCTGACAGACATGGTGTTATTTGTTAAAATTCTTTTTATTGGTTTTTGCCAGGCAGACAGCATGATAGAGATACAGAGTATGTTTACAAATGGGTCAGGACCATCAGGTTCAAAAGAGAGGGGAAACCATCAAGTCTTGACCAGGATAAAGATACACTGTCATGCAGGCATTGACATCATTTGTATATTCCCTTGACATTATACAGTGCACTCTGTTCTTAGAGGGAAAAGAAGGGGTGATTGCAACTTATTATGATGGAACTGTAAATAGGAATGTAACTTTCCCTATTTTGAACAAACACATACACACATTCAAATATATATGAATCCATCTATATATGTAGAGTTTTTTGTTGGAGTAGAAGATTTGGGAAAAGTTTAAAGTTAATTGTACATGAAACTTTGTAGATACAATTTTTTTTTTAAATTGTTTTTCACCTTAGGAGCCAATTTTTTTAAAAGGGATGTGCTGGAGAGAGAGGAGGGAAGGAGGAGGAAGCTTTGCACCTGCAAAATTTCTGTTATATCTGCAGTAAAATTGTGAATACAAATCTTAGTACTTGGATTATTATAGCCACAATATGGCCACAATATGGCCACAATCAAGTGGTTGGAGGCACAAATATTCAGATTTGCGCACACAGTTCATTTGTGCATGTACATATTGTGCTCCTGAAAGGGGAGGCTGGACCTTCTGCCTTTTGAAAATAGTCTTTTTTGCTTCTGCCATTTACAATAGACTCTGAAAGGGAGCAGAAATGGATGGAATGCTGCAACTGGAAATTTGAATCTAGTTCAATTTGTTATTTAATATAAAATAAATTACAAGCATATTTAATTACTCAAACATTTGATTTCTGTCTTTAAGTAAAAAAGGCAAGAGAAAGCATGTACTATATTTTAGAATTGCAAAGTGTATTTCTTTATATTACTATACTTTGCTTCTTCTACTTATATAATGCATCTATCTAATAAGGACTAGTTTTAATTACCCCATCATCAGGAATATAAACTGAGAGAGGAATTAATGGCTGTCTTTCAATCAAACCTTTCAATTCTTTTTCTGGGGCTGTTCTTCTGAACTTTCTTTTTTCCTTTTTTGTCACCTTTTTGGCTTGGTAATTTAAAGCCCTGAAGAGGCAGAGTAACTTTGTAACATCCAATTTTAAAATAGTGCTATATCTTTATTGCTCTGGGCTAGCAGGAAAACATGATATTCCCCCAGAGACAATATCAAACAATTCAGTGAGAAAAGACACACACTGTTTCAGAAAACTGATTATCCCTGACAAATACATACAGCTGTCTAGCAGTGCAGCCTCCTCAGTCATCCCTGTCTATGTTATGGGATTTTTATGGTCTGTTTAATCTTCTTACTTTTACAGAACCCAGTTTTGTATTCCATTAGTATGGATGTGTACATTTGAATAGACTATAAAACTACTACATGACCTACTTATCGAGAACCCAGTTTTATGTCCTATTAGTTTGCATGTATTTTCCTGATAATACTCTAAAAACACCATGTGACCCATTTATCCAGTGTCACGAGTAAACTCTCTGTTTTGGGTGTTTCTGTTCATTTTATTCATATGCATAGTTTTGGGTGGTTTTCTTATAGCTTCCCAAATCGTACAAAACGTCATGGGTTTTTGGACTTTCAGACATTATTTCTGATATTTAATCTGTGCAAAATTATCTGTAATATTTGATGGCCTTTTCAATGCAAGAAAACAGAATGAAGATAAAGCATTCTGTTCCATGATGAGGATTAATATTTATTAGAATGTAGTCTGACCCATTACTTTTTTTAAAGGAATACTTTTACACATTTATACCTGATTTTTCCACTGCTGTACAATTAACATGTACAGTAAATCTCATAAATGAACATTGGTGGAATATATCATAATTAAAGCTTTTCTAAGGTAACATTTTGAAAACTGTCACACACAATCCTGCACCTGCTGAACATTGTTACATGACTGTACGCTTATAAACAGTCATGCTTTACCCCTTTAAGACTGATAGTTAGACCTTTAACTCCTATTAATTTCAACAGCAATTGAGGGGACTCAGCACTTATCAAGTTAGGACCCTTAGTTCTCAGTGGAGCTCCAGGTGATGGTGTTTTTCTTGTTGCACAATCCTCCCTGAAGCACCCCAGCTGCAGTATGGCTGTGGACCATGTGCAAGACAGGCATGTACCTTTCAGGTATAAGTTGGCCCTTTGTTTTTCATCCTTAACTAAAAACATATGAGATAATTTAGAATAGCAATGTTTGTCACACCAATGAATTGGAATCAGACTATGCTGCACTTGCTGGAGGAATGTGCTTTGAGCACCATTGTGTCTGTGAGATTCTGGGCTCACTGGGGCATGGTACAGCTGTATGGGCATCTCCAAAACTCAGATTGGCTCAGGATTGTCCTGCCTTTTCCCCCACATGCTGGCACATCCCCTATCTCAGGATGTGAAGGGGGCAAGCCTAGGGCAGTTTATATCTGTGCCATGGGAGAATTCTCCTCTGGCCTACTATGGAGCTTCAGCCCCTGAAGTTAGTGTAGAGAGGTGGTAGTGGGAGGGAGAATCTCTCTTTCGATTGATTTGATGTATTGATTGGTGCCTTTTATTTTCCAAAACAATTTGAATCAATCATCTTAGAACAACTGTTTCACTGTTGGATAATTCTGATTCGTAGATTTTTTTTATAACCTGGAACATCAGAATGAACAAAGATTTTTTTTTCATGATTTTAGCCTCCATAAATTTATTTAGAATTTTATATTTTGTCTTAGTTATATTTTGAAAATGGATAGTTGGTATGTACTGTATGTACAGATACAAAAGAAGGTTAATAGATGATTTCTCAGCATGTCTATAAAAGTAATTTATAGTATTGTAGCTATTAACAGTTTTTAATCAATGTACATGCATGATTCTCCCAGCACCTCTCTCTGTTCTTTGTTACGAACATGTCAAAAAAGGTTTTTGTTTGGAAGAATTGGGAATGGCTGTTCGTGTGAATGCTTATAATTTGAATGCAAATATAAGCAGAGTCAGAATGGGCTCTACCCTGACATCTGGTGGTCAGCTGTGGAAAAGTGCTTCAGGAGCTGATGTCCTTTGCATGGGCACACCCACCCTGCCTAGCATGATGGACTGCTGGCCCCAATGGTCACGCTGTCTGCTGTGGAATCCCGTCTCTTTGTTATTGGGTCAGGAGTAATAAAGGGTTGTTATCCTGGTTATTTGAATCAGGGACAGTAGAACTGTACTTGGCATTTGATGATAGAGGGACTTGCCCTCAACTAAGTAGCACTCACGAGGCAAGGAACATGAGTGCTAAAACCAAGTGAATTGAGAGGGGGTTGGGAACAGGTATGTGTACCTGGTAGTATGGGCCCTGAACACCACTTTTATCCCTCCTCTCTCTACTGTACAACCATGGAGCTAATTTTGACTCCATTAGCAGTCTTGTTACGTGCTGCAGAGCTGAAATCACTGATACCTGGTCTAAGCATTTGATCTACTTTGGGCTGGTGGTGCATGATAACTGAGGCTCCTCTACTACCAGCTGAAATCACTGAGAGCTGAAGTTACTAAGAGCTGTGTTAAGGGGGAGGAGTTTGAAGACAAGTTGGTGAGTGGCTAGTGGAGAGGAGCGGCTGGTGGAGTGGATAGTGGAGAGGCATGGCTGGCGGAACGGAGTGGATAGCAGGGCAGCTGGTGGAGCGGAGCAGCTGGTGGTGAAGACTGCAGCAGAATCCCACAGAGAGGTTTGGAAATCAGCCATCAACCTGAGCAGTGGAGCATGTAAGATTGCCCGCCTCCACGTCTCCCCCATTTCCACCCAGGCAGGGGGAGGTAAACACTGCAGATGAACTTCTGAACTCTGGGGGACTGCACTGACCAAGGACAGAAACTGTGGGATGGGTGACTGGCAGGTAAATATGCCCAATGGTCTGTGATGGGATGTTAGATGGGGTGGGATCTGAGTTATTCTTTCCTGGGTGCTGGCTGGTGAGTCTTGCCCACATGCTCAGGGTTTAACTGATCACCATATTTGGGGTCGGGAAGGAATTTTCCTCCAGGGAAAATTGGCAGAGGCCCTGGAGGTTTTTCACGTTCCTCTGCAGCGTGGGGCATGGGTTACTTGCGGGAGGATTCTCTGTACCTTGAGCTCTTTGAACAATGATTTGAGGACTTCAGTAACTCAGACATAGGTTAGGGGTTTGTTATAAGAGTGGGTGGGTGAGATTCTGTGGTCTGTATTGTGCAGGAGGTCAGACTAGATTATCATAATGGTCCCTTTTGACAAAAGTCTATGAGTCTATTGGGTTGCTGGACTGAAGAACCAATTGGGCTGCACTGACAAAGGTCAGAAACTGTGAGTGGGGTGATTGTTGGGTTGCTGGACTTAAGACCCTAAGGGGAAAAGGACACTGCCAAACTTACTTGGGAGTGGGTCTTTTGCTCATGGTTTGTGTTATGAATCCTGTTTGTGGTGTTTTCCCAACATAATGCTGCATTGTTTCCCTCTTTTATTAAAAGGCTTTTGCTACACTCAGACTCTGTGCTTGCAAGAGGGGAAGTATTGCCTCTTAGAGGCGCACAGGGGGAAGGTATGTAACTGTCCCAGGTCACCGGGCGGGGGCTCGAGCTGGTTTTGTGTTGTGTTATTGAAACAGAACCCCTAGATACTGAACCCGGCCCTTGATGCTGCTAACTCTGACCAGCAGAAGAGATAGACAAAGTTATTTTGTGCACAAACAAGTGTTCTTGATTAATCTTGTACAATTTGTTCCTTATTTTTCTTATTTTAACTAGAAGCCTCAGTTATTCAGTCAGGAAACTGAAATTAATATCATGTGACTTAAGTGGCCAATCACACACTATCGTCAACAAACACTCAAGATGAAATCGTTAATGAATAGGGCCCTATCAAATTAATGGTCCATTTTGGTCAAATTCATGGTCATTGAATTTTAAAAATAGTAAATTTAATATTCAGATGTTTACATCTGAAATTTAATGAAGCTGTAACGATGGGGGTCCTGACCCAAACGGGGGTTGTGTGGAGTTGTAGGGTTGCCACCCTCACTTCTGTGCTGCCTTTAGAGCTGGTCTCTGAAGGCGATGGCCACGGAGCTTCCTGCAGTCAGGGGAGATTCCCAGAAGTGGGTCTGATCTCCTTCTGCTCCCAGGAATGGCCGTGCAGGAGAAGAGGAAATCTTGTCCCTCCCCAGCCCCACTGGGACTAGCAGCTGGGCCATGGTGCATGGTAAGAACCCCTGCGTGGGATGCCCCCATCCCTGCCCCTCCCCCACCCCTACAATAGCTAGATTTCACAGGGGAAATCTGATTTTGTTGTTTGTGATGCGTTTTTCATTGCCATCAATTTGTTAGGACCCTATTCATGAATGACCCATATTTGTTTTTTAGTAGCAGGTGTAGTTATTTTTAGTCTAGACATCTAATGTACTGTAGTCTAGTGGGTTCTCTGTTTTCAGATCTTCCAAAGATCCTTTTCTCCCAAATATATCATGATAGTTCATTTGACATTTGATCGACTTTTGCTTCTAGCAGAATAGCTAATCGGTTGTCCATGATACAATATCATCAAGTGCTTCTCAGTAATTGCAGCTTGATTCAGATTTACAGATCAGAAGAGAATGGGGAGAGGAGTTAGTGGATGCTTTTGCTGAGACTTGAAGGAACGTTCTGTTGGACTTAGTACAACAGCGCAAATTGCTAGTCTAGGAAACTCTTTTAAGGCTAAAAATATTAAACAAAATTCCTGGAAGGCAGCTTTGAAAACAATAACCAAAAATGATACAAACAGTAGCACCAGGAAGAAAGAAGTAGGAGCAGCTGGGGTGTGACAGGGTGTGCTCACCACTCTGGTGCTTTCTGCCAGTTGTCCTGGGAATTAGCGCTGCATGTTACTGCACTCTCTTCAGGTGGTGCTTTGCTGCTATCACTTCTGCTCTAGGACTAACGTCTTTCCCTGGACCGTGGTGTCCTCTTCAGTGAAACTGCCCTCCGGCTGTGCCACACTGTGTTTCCACCTTCCGAGGGATGTGCAATCTCTGTCCAGCCACTTCCCTCAGTGGCAACTGCAGTCCATTATGCTGGGACTGCATCCCATGTGGCTTAAGCATCCTATTCTGCCCTTACCTCAGGGCCTTGGCCTGCAGGCCATAGCAGCCAGCTAGGAGCTCTTTCTAGCTTCCCTGGTCCCTGCTTGCAGCACTGCTCTGTCCAGTGTGCTGGCAGTTCTCTCAGCCCTCCAGAGACAACACAGTCCTTCCTCCCTGGGCTTCCAGCAGAGAACTGACCTCCTCTACCCTTCAGCTCCTATTTTATATGGGCCTGCTTAGCCCTGACTGGCTGCTCCCTTCAGCCTTTCTCTGATTGGCTGCCTCCTGCGTAACTTCCCTTGGGCTGCTTTTAATCTCCTTTCTGCCCATGAGGGACAGCATCACATGGGGTCGCAGGTGGACAGGTTTTTCAGCTATAACTGATTAAATGTGAGAACAGAGGCACTGAATAGTCTCAAAGTGAATATGCTGTACAAATGCAGTAGCCAGGAAAAGGTGGTGTACATTTCATACTCCCTAAAAGATTCCTACAAAAGCAAACATTATTTTATAATTAACTGGCATGAATCCAGGTAGCCTTCATGTAACAAAACCAACCACCTCTGGGATATCATGGTGGCAATACAGGCAGTCCTCAATTTTATGATGTTCGAGTTACAACGAATGGCACTTACAATGCTTCTTCATTGACACCCTGATTCTTCTTATGACTATAGGTTTCAAATTTACAATGCTCGGTCCTGCAGTGGAGTAGATTGCAGTTCCGAGTTACGACGTTCCAACTTAACGATGCAATTATAAGGAACCAATTGTGTCGTAAGTACGAGGACTGCCTTTATTGTGTTGATATTCTGTTTTCCCAACTAACATCTTCACTTTCTCATCTTATGAAGTGATAACAGGATCTGAGAGTTAAAACTGGTGATCAAGGCAAGATGGATGGGTGATATATACTTCTCAAACAATTCCAGTGCCCAGAGTACCTCTAGCCACAGCAGACTGAATGCACAGATGTTTTGTAGACTCCAGTCCTTACATCAAAAAGGAAATAAGTTCTTGAACAGAAGCATACTATTTTCACCTCATCCTTTATTTTTGGCATCCTAAAAGTAACTCAAATGCTGATCCTTCAGAGATAAAATAAGGAATGTGGATCCATTCTGCTCCCATTGAGTTCAATGGGAGTTTTGTCTTTAATTTCAAAGGAATCATGAGCTGGGTTGTTTTAAAGAGGCTCCAATTCCTGCAGCACCTCAAGGGAAGCAGTAGTGGAGGGGGCACTTCTAACATCCTCTGTCTGACCAGCCTCTATCTGATGTGCTGGTTGCAAACAGCTGAGAGAGCCCATCTGTGCAGAAGACTGGAGACAGGTAATGCTAGCAATATCATGACTTTTCAGAAAACCGCTGGTGAGTCTCTTCATAGCTGAGCCCACAGGTTGAAAACTGCTCTTTGTAGCACAGTTAAAAAGGACGTTGTTCTGGAATATATTATGTGCAATACAAAGAATGACACAATGAATCTCAGGAGGTCTGAACCTGGAAAATTGTACCAAACAGTTTAAATGCACGAAAGCCGGACAGCTCTAAAGGTTGTCATTCTGTATCAGTCAGAAAAAAAAAATCAGCTTTCTCAGGTGAAAGATTGGAAAGAGAATGAAGTGACTCCCTGTGGTGCAAGTAAAGGTAAAAAGATGTGATTCAAGTATAAATCAACAGTTGCTGAAGGGTGATTTTCAGGGTTAAAACTAGAGAATTAGACAAAAAATTACTGAAAACACATTTTTAGCATTAAAGCAATCAAGTCATAACCAGTCTCCCCATTCCTCGTTCTTTTTGGATCATATACTTTTTCTGCCATATCTTTAGTAGATTTCAAATGTACCAGCAATAGTCATAATCAGTGCACTCTATGGACTCATTTGGGAAATGTTGAGACATACCAGAGATACATAAACCAGGGTCTTTCCAATCCAGTCACACCTACAGACAATGAAAATTGGATTAAATTAGTCTCCCATTATAGTTTTAAATCAGATGAAAGTAAAACTTTGTACAGAAAAATAAATTCACATTCAGTTCTTATTTTTACAGACTATTCAGAAAGTGGTTTACTCAAAAAAAAGGGGGGGCAGCAAAATGAAACAAGCACTTAATCTTATTAAAAATGTTACATCAGACTTCTACAAAATAACCACAAAAATAAATGTTTCATGTAACATCTGGAAGGCTTAAAAATGTTTTGCTCAGCATATGTCTGCCTCTGATACCACTTGACATTAATGTAAGTTAGGAGTAACTTCACTGATGTCAGTGGAATTACACTGTTTTGAGAGAGATGAGAATCTGGGCTAAGGAACCAACTCTCCTTTTATATATACTAGTGGTTCTCAACCTTTCCAGGCTACTGTACCCCTTTCAGGAGTCTGATTGTCTTGCGTACCTCAAGTTTCATCTTACTTAAAAACTACTTGCTTACAAAAATCAGAAATAAAAATACAAAAGTCACAGCATACTATTACTGAAAAATTACTTATGTTCTTATTTTTACCTTAGTATAAAATTAATCAATTGGAACATATATATGTATATGTATATATATTTACATTTCAGTGCATAGTATATAGAGCAGTTTGTCTATATGAAATTTAGTTTGTACTGACTTTGCTAGTGCTTTTTATGTAGCCTTATCTAGATGAGTTGATGTACCCCCTGGAAGACCTCTGCATATCCTTAGAGGTACACGCACCCCTGGTTGAGAACCACTGATTTATACTGTACTTAGCTGTGAATTTTGTGTGTTGCAATGGAATGTGCTATAGTTTCAGAATTCTATAGAGCATCTCTTTTTATAGGAGTTCTGCAAACTAATGTATGTCAAGGTACTTTTTGGCTGAAAAGGAGAAATGAAGAGCTTCTTAGGCACTCATGAGAGTTTGTTTCCCTTTGGTTGATATTAGAAAACATAGTGAGCCAAATTCATCCCTGACATAATTCGATCCATTTAAGTGGCAATACACTGAGATTCATTTGGCCTAGTGCAGTGATGCAGCCCCTAGTTAAAATTCCACTACCACATTGAAGGGAAGATCTGTGATTTTCTGGCTTCTGACATAGCTCTCAGGATACAGTTAAATCACATCTGCTGGAGCTGACATATACATGGGGCTCATAAAAATAGTTTTGCAAAGCAGAAACATTCCTTTGTAATGTACCAGATTGTGGTGAATGGCAAGGATATTAAATCAATATACATGTGTATTTATCTTGTCTGTCTGTCCATTCATCTGTCTATCCCAATGGAGGATTCTTCCTATAAGGTGTTCATCCTGTTTCAATCAGGTTGATTGAAACATAGAATTGTACTTTCACTAAGCATATTTTTCATGAACAAACAGTTCCAGCAAAATGTAGCTTAATATGTTTGTTCTAAGGCTTTATTTAAACACAGAAGTTGTACCAATGTAACTAAAATCCAATTTTTAAATTGATCTAGTACAGTGGTTCTCTAACCAGAGTCTGCAGACCCCTGGGGTCTGGGAGGGTGCTCCAGGGGGGTCGATGAGTCATGTCCGACTACAGGGGATCCACAAGTCATGTCCGGGGCCATCGGGCCTGCTGATGGACTCCTACCCCTCCCTCCCAGTGTCTCCTGCTTGCCATGGAATAGCTGTTTAGCAGCATACAGGAGGCACTGGGACAGAGGGGTAGGAGTGGGAATGGGGTGTGCTGGGGGAGGGGTGGAAAGAGGCAGGGAAGAGGAGGGGCAGGAGTAGAGTGGGGGTGGGGCAAGGGTGGAGCCTTGGGGGAAGGGGTGGAGTGGGGGTGGGGCCTGGGGCTGAGCTGGGGTTGAGCACCCCTGGGGAAAATTAGAAGCTGACTTGGGGTCCATGAAAAATTTTAAATCAAAATGGGGGTCCTCATGTTGCTAAAGTTTGAGAACTGCTGAACTAGTACAAACCCCAGTGTGGACAGACTTAAACCAGTTTACAGCTGCTTACATCAATTTAGCTCTCTAAATTAAGATACAAAGTTAGCAGTTGCTAATGCTTTATTTTTTTTTATATTTTCTGTGGAGTCTTGACAAAAATAATTGTCTGTCCCTTCTATAGAGTCTAATAGATGAACTATAGGTGACTGGACAGTCGGTTGGCAATTTTAGGAGGATGAAAGCAAGTGTGAAGAGGGCCTGGTAACGAAAACTCTAATGTTGTATTGTGAGAACAGGAAATGATGTGATGCGCAAACAGCTGCAGAAATAACACAGGGACAACCAGCAAAGCTGCTTATTACAAAGAGGGAGACTTGTGTAATGTCAGTCATTTAAAAACCTCTGATTCTTTAACATGATGACAGTTTCAGGAAATGTAATTGTTATGGTCAGCATAAGGAGGAACATAGAAGTACATTGGAAAGCAGGAAAAACGGGCGTAATACAGGATGGGAGGACAGAACAATCTAGTTCAGAGTGAAGACTGAAGATAGAGGACTGTCTATTATAAGACATGGACTGAACGCTAATGACACAGGGGTACTGTATTTCCCTGGAGATCCTTAAATCTAATTGGAATCAAATTCACCAATTGAGTTATTCGTGTTTTAATATTGATATGTTGTATCATTACTGCTGTTGAGGAGAAAGTGGTAGCATGGGCAATATGCCAGCTGTTTATAGACTTAGGAACAGGTTGTTGTATCATATGCCTTATTATCACTATGTGAATAGTTTCCCATTCATTACATTGTAAGATCATTGTAAGATATCTCTAATCGTGTGTTGTGCTTAGGCTGTACTAAGTTCTTTACTGGGAATGATGTCAGAGGATTCTAAGTGTAGCAAGGAAAAGCTGTCACTACAACCATCACATGATCCACCACGTAGCCTTAAAAAACAAAGGAGGAGGCAGTCTTGCTGTGTAGTTAGCTAATGCTTGATCTGCCATTAATTGTTATTGGATAGTGGGAAACAATGCTAGTTTGAATTGTCTCTCTACCGTGGAAGGAAACCATTCCAGGTTATTTTTGGCATTCACAGAGCAGCTGCACGTGGTGGACCATCGGTTCTGGGCTTGGGAAACAAGCACTGAGTGCTGGGATTGCATTGTGATGCAGGTACGGGATGATGAGCAGTGGCTGAAGAACTTTCAGATGCGCAAAGCCACATTCCTGGAACTGTATGTGGAGCTCACCCCCACAGGGACACCAAATTGAGAGCTGTCCTCACGGTGGAGAATTGAGTGGTGCTCACTGTGTGAAAGCTTGCAACTACAGACTGCTACCAATCAGTCACAAATCAGTTTGGAATTGGGAAGTCCACTTGGGGCTTGCAATCATGCCAGTTTGCAGGGCCATTAATTGCATCCTGCTATGAAGGACTGTGAATCTGGGCAATGTGCAGGAAATAGTGGATGGCTTTGCAGCACTGGATTCTCTAACTGTGGCGGGACAATAGATGGCACACACATGTCCGTTTAGGCCCCAGATCACCTTGTGACACAGCACATTGACAGAAAGGGCTACTTTCCTATAGTACTGCAAGCGCCAGTGGATCACTGGGGTCATTTCACAGACATCAATACAGGGTGGTCAGGGAAGGTGTGTGACACACGCATCTCCAGAACACTGGCCTGTACAGAAAGTTGCAAGCAGAGACTTTGTTTCCAGACCAGAAGTTTACAATTGGGGATGTGGAAATGCCAATTGTAATCCTGGGAGACTTGGCCTACCGCTTGCTCTCATGGCTCATGAAGCCTTACACCAGAAACCTTAAGAGCAGCAAGGAGCACTTCAACAACAGGCTCAGCAGGTGCAGAAGACTGTTGAATGTGCCACTGGCAGATTAAAGGGTGACTATTGCTGACATTTTGGCAGGTTAGACCTCAGCGAGGAAAATATTCCCATGGTCATAGCAGCCTGCTGTGCTTTGCATAACATTTGCGAAGTTAGGGGGAAAAATTTCCCCAGAGGCATGGAACATTGAAGTGGATCAGCTAGTAGCTGCTTTTGAGCAGCCAGATACCAGGACTGTTAGAGGCACACAATGGGAGCTATTTGAATCAGGGATGCTTTGAAGGAGCGTTTTGACAATGTGGCCCAGTAATGTGTGTTTCTGTAATGCTTTGAGCCAGGTATTGCTTTCTTGCACCAGAGCCTGACTTTGTAATGAGTGCTGTGTGTTCATTCACTGTACTCGGCAAGTACACTGATTGCCACTGCATATGAATTTCAGCAGCAACCACCTTGATTTTTAGACAAATAAAAATTATTTTTTTTCCATAAGTATATTTTTATTTATCAACAATACAGACTTTTCTGTTTTCTAAAAGAGACATGACAGTTAAGAGCACGTTTCGAAATGAGGCTCTCACAGCTGGGTATATGTCCAGCTGTCATTCTGAAACATGTCCCTAGGGGTGGAGTGCATGGCTTACTGGGACAGCCTGGAAACATGCAAAGAATGGGTATTTGGGTGAGTGGGGGTTGGGGAGGATATGGAAGGCAGTTCAGTATGGGCTGCAGGGGGATGTGAGCATGGATGCGTTCTGCCTTCAGTGCAATCAGGGACCTCAGCATGCCTGTTTGGCCTTCCCGAAGCTGTATAATCTGCTCCTGTATCATCCCTTTTTTCCTCTCCTGGATATCTATTCTCAATCTTTCTTTTATAGTCTCTCTCCAGGCTCTCTGTTCGCTATCAGCTGCATCAGACAAATGTGACACCTCCCTGAACATGCCGTCCTTATTCCTGCTGGTTTCTCTCATAAATTGGAGCCACTCATCTGGTGTGCAGGAGCAAACCCTCAAAGGATCGTATGTAGAAGCTAAAGAAACAATAGACAGAGACACTATTTTGAGTGCAGTCTCAGCCTTGATTCAAACATGTTTGATACACCACTTTCTAACTTCCCCTTGGCACGCACACAGCACTATGAGAGCCCTAACCATGGTGAGTTGGCCAGGGTTGGGAAGGGCAAGATGGGAGAAAGGACTGGGGGGGTTTCACAGGAGTTTCAATACAAGTGCCCAGGGGCCACTATTGTGAATACTGGCACCGTTTTCCTCAGGCGGGGTGATAGCAGCTGATAGCATGCTTCTGACAGTAACCAAGGATGCAAGGGGGCAGCTCCTGCATGTTTGCGACTACAGACTGGGTCTGTATACCGCCTGCCTATATGCTGCTATGGTGTCTGCAGATGTAACTGCTGATTGGTGTGGCAAACTTTCCTACCGCAGAGGGAAAGGAACAAGGCAGCCCTTCTAAGGAGCCTTCAGCAGCGAATTGCAGAGTGCCTCCAGGAAAGTTTCTTAGAGATCTCTATGGAGGATTCCCTTCACATCCTGGTGTGCATCACAATGTTTTCCACAAGGTTGTCTCTGCATAGCTGCACAGGGGAATGAGAAGCTGATGCAAACAGTGGTAGTGTGGGTTATTTCTGTTCCTCTCCTACCCTGGAACAAAGGAAGAAGCAGAGTTCTACCCCTTGTTTTCCTGCAGTATTAAAGCATGAATATTTACTGGAGCTCCCCTCTCATGCATCAAGCATGCCAGGGCTGGAGTGCTGGGACTGGCTAGACCCCCTCTGTAGTTAAAAAGAGGTCCTGGCTTGCCACTGGACATCCCTGTCACCTGTCGCCCATCTACCTCCAGCTCCACTTCCTTGTCCACCATTTCATCCTTGGGGTTTACTCCTCTGGTTTCTTCCTCCAGGCCCCCTCCCTCAAATGTCCATGGGGTTCTTGATGGTACAGGTGGGATTGCCACCAAGGATGGCATGAAGCTCTTTGTATAAGCGGTATGTCTTTGGCGATGCACAGAGCAATGATTGGCTTCCCTCACCTTCTGGTACACGTGCCTCAGCTCCTTGATCTTGGCACAGCACTTCTGCATGTCCCTTTCGTGCCCCTTCTCCACTATGCCATGACCAAGCTTCTTAGAGATATCAAAGTTCCTATGGCTGGAGTAGAGCTGCGACTGCATGGCCTCGTCTCCTGACAGACCCAGCAGATCCAACAACTCCAGTGTACTCCAGGCAGGAGTGCATTTGTTGCGGGGAGCTGCCATGATCAGCTAGGAAGATACCATGTGAGTTGTACACGCCAAGTAAACAAGAAGCAGAATTTCAAAAATTCCTGGGCCTTTAAAAGAAGAAGGGCACATGCCTGTGTATCTGACTGCAAGGCAGCAGAGTTCAAATGATGGGTATTGGAGGCTTCTTAGGGCAACATAAGGAACACAGTGTCTACACTGGCACTGTGTCACTCTAACTTTGTTGCAAAAATGTCTATGCCTCTCACCCAGGTGGTTTTATTATGTCGGCGTAGCAGGAGAGTTTAATTGGAGGGAGGGGCATTGCACATCCATGTATTTTGTCAATGTTTTGTCAATGAAAGCTGACTTTTGTCGACAAAACTCTGTAGTGTTGACATGCCCTTAGATTGTTAGCTCTTTGTGGGAAGAGACTGGCTTTTTGTTCCATGTTTGTATAGTGCCTAGTACAAAGGGATCCTGGTCTAGACTGAGGCTCAAAGGTACTATGATAATACAAATAGTAATAACATTTTCAAAAGTGGTCACAGGGTTTGGGTCCATCCAGTTGGATACCCAGAACCTGAGACCCCCACAATCATTGATCTTTTTTGAAAATTTAAGTGTAAAGGACTTGGTAAAGGCTGCACAGTGAGTCAACAGTACAGCTAGGAAATAACTCAGGACAGCTTGCTTTCCTTCCTCAGGCTCAGTCCACCAGACCATGTTGCCGCTTCCCATGTGCTACTTATATTGCTGCCTCCTTCTCAGTATGCTTCTCTAGTAAGGCGATGTGAGAGCTGGAACAGAGACAGGGTCCATTGATCAGGACATGCAGGTGAATGGGGACGGACACAGAGATGGATTTAAGCGGGAGGCCATAACTTAACTTAGGGCAGATAACACTGCGAAGGGGTGCTATCTCCCCATACCAGGCATTTAAGTAGGCCCATTGCAGAGTTCCCATCATATAGCCCATAACTCAGGGTTGACGCTCCTCAGCTCACCCCAGGATTCAGCTCACTTTGTGGAATCCTCTTATCCTGCCCCCTGTGAAGGGAACAGAAGGTATCAAAGAGGGACCTTGGTCTGGGAAGACTTCAGATTTCCCCTGTTCCCAGAGGCTTGAGGTTCACCAATGAAATCCCAAGTCTTTTATTTCTGTAGACTGGCCCTTTTGGCCCTGTATCTGCACTAGACAACAGCCACAAGATGCAGCAAAAGAAACATTCGTATAAATTACTAATATTAAATTATTCAGTCCTATTCCTGTTTAACCTAACTCTGCCTTCATGATGCCATGAAGAAGATGAAAATGTGTATATCCAAATATTGCTTTAAGGGAATTACTGGCATTAATGCTTGTTGGCTCTTAGCCTCCTGACAATATATCATTACAGTTGCTATTTGAATATATTCTCATTTGGGTGAAGCCTACAGCTGAAATGAATTAATTAGTAATGGCTTCGTTACATAAATGTGAAATATATTTATTGTTTATTTTGGGGCTATCAACCATTTTGGCAACTCTTTCTGGTATACTGAACATTGTCCAACACAAGCCCAGTTTATGCAGAGCATGTGAAGTCTGAAGACTTTGAAAAGGGAGAAGGGGAAGTTGAGAATAGCGATAAGTATATAAAATATGAGATTTAACAGTAAAATTACTTGATATGATAAATTCTTTCAGCTTTTAAATGCCCTAATTGTCAACTAGAAGAGGTAGCTGTCTAGAGTGATAAGAAAATAGAGACCTGGTATCAAAGGAAGCTTACAGTTCATAATAGGATAACATGTCTCTGAGTTGACTGTATCCATCTACCTTTATATGAAAATATATTAGGGGATTCTCTGGTCAGACTTAGGTTTTATTTCCTCTGAATATGCTTCCCTCCTCCTAGTGTCACTAATTTTCTTTTGTTCAAAATAGTTTGGAGAAACTAATCCTACCACTGGAGACTCTGGGCCCACTCCTATACACAAACTAGGGATGAAGCCTCCAGTCCCATACTTCTTGTTGCTGCAAAACTCCCACCATATGCCTTTAAGGGTAGATACACAGTAATGAAATAAATCAACTAAATGTATTACCTAACCTTCCTGCTTCATATACTCACTTGTTCTGCTGTCTGATGATAACACGGCAGGGCCTTTCATATGGTCTCAGAATAAATATTTCTGTAGAGCTCTGTGTTTGGCCAGAGTACGGACTACATGAGTGAGCCCTCCAGTAGTAATTGCCACTAAATTCTTCCTACAGTTTCCGTTCTCATAAAGCAGAATTTGAAGGGAAACCACCAGTGGACAGATTCTCCCCTCCCTCAACTCTCTTATAATTCCTGATTCCCACCTACCTGTCCTTGCTTCCTTCTGCAGCATAGGCACTGGAGATGGCGCGAGGGGGGAGGAGGGAGTGCAATTGCCCCACCCCTCTTTTTATACAGGGGAGGTCATGCCCTTCCACTTTTTAAAACCTGGCTAGGATGGAGCATGTCATGGCCTGGGCTGGCTGGCAGCTGGGCCTTTACCTGCTGGCTACTGAAAACATGGTGGTAGCTCCTCTCAGTGCTGGGGACTGGCTGGGTCTAGGAAGCAGGGTGGACCCACTACCCAAGGGCCCCAGGCTTATCAGCAGGGAAGGTAAAGTAAAGAGTATGTGTGTGGGGGGCTAGAGCTCCAAGAGGGTTGGGCTGGTGAGGATGGAGGCTCTCTTGAGGTCTCAGGGGTTGAGGAGGTTGGGAGTTGGGCTGGTGTTTGGTGGTGGGGAGGCAGGGGCTCTGGGAGGATTGGATTGTTGGTGGGGCACTCTCTCAAGGGCTTTGGGAGGGTGGGGCTGGTGGTAGGGGCTTGCCCCCCCCCTACTTTTGCAGTCCTTCTGATGCCCATCTTTAGAGCCCTGCACGGATACACAAATGTGTATCTGCAATCAGTCCGCAATCTGCAAAAATCATCTGCGGATATCAGTGGTTTTGCAGGGCTTTACACTGGGGGCTGGGCTGAGGCTCTGAGGCACCCCTGCCTCTGGAGTGTGGTCGGGGAGAGACGTGCTGGCAGATGTGGGGAGCCACAGCAGACCCTCCACCTGCCCTGGGCTGGGGACTGAGAAGCCCCTGGCCCCTGGCCCTGCCTCCCAGACCCTCTGCCCAGGGCAGGCGGAAGATCTGCACTGTGGTTCCTCACAGCTGCCTGCCCGCTCTTACCATCAGAGCCCTGCGTGGATACAAAATTTGTATCTGCATCCCCGCTGCTATCCGCAGAAATGGTCCATGGATATAAAGTGGATATCTGCAGATTTTCAGGGCTCTACCCATCTTCTGCAGCATGAGAGAGATTTCCCCACATTCTCAGAAGTAAACACAGTTATGAATTGAACTGATTGAAACTTGCAAACTGATTGACTTAAAATCATCTTATATAACAGTATATGGTATGATGATCTGCATCTGTTCACTTTTCACTTTCAACTGTCATGCATTTAAAAATGCTTGAAAGTTTTTCATTCTTTGGAGGGAATTGTTCTTTTACAGAAGGTGAATGACCTCTAATGTGGGGAACAGTCCCTTTGTCAGACATGAGGGAATATTGCTGAGAGTCTGAGAAAGACTCAGTTGTGTTATCACACAGCAGAACCAATTGGGATATAATGCAGGACAGTTAGTTAATGTAGTTTGTCTCTTGTATTAACTACTGTATATCTAAACCCAAGCCTCTTAGTTTTTCCCTGCACTGGACAGACTCTGAAGTAGTCTGAATCTGCATAGTTGATTTCGTACTCTAACAAAGATGTTGCTAATACATTTGCTGTTTAGTTATAATTCTCAAAGCTTCTGCTTATGGTAATATTTTCAGAAATGGCACCTTTCCTGATCAAAATCCAACCAAATGAAATGTCCTTTCTTGCCTGCCAAAATATTAGACACTGACTAATGATAGTTTATGATGCTGAAGACAAAACAGCCAAATTCCATTGCTGAAAAAATTATTACAGAAACTTTAAAAGCTGTGAAACATGCGTGGGCATCAATCACAAATTGCTTTATGGGAAAGATGGACCATTTAATGGTGAGAGTAGAAAGGCAGGTTTCAGCAAAAGCAATTAGTAACAAATTCACGGGACAGAGTTCTTAACTTAGATCATTAATCTTTTAGAATTTGCATTAGCCATACTGTAGTGGTTTGTTGGTCCAAAATCATCCCTGGTCTAACTCCACTGGCTGGAAGAGAAAATTACATACAACACTCTTAATGAAAAGTAGGAAATTTCAGTGCCCTTAATTTAATAATAGAGAGCAGTCTTTAAAGACACTTTAGTTAAATATAAAAATCTGACTCCAAAGAATCTGTCACAAGCTTAAGTTTTGCATTTGTAGTGGTAGTTAAATAAAGAAATGCAGATCTGATTAACTGTTGCCTGGAATTCTTTTGAGCTGGTATCTCTTTAGTCGGAAGTAAAAAATGAACTGTATAGTGATTTACATTTTTAATTGGAGGACAACCCATAGCTGTAAATAAAAGTCTGATTGTAGAGAGAGAGAATTAGCAGGTGGCTGAGGAAAAACTTACGTTTCACAGAAGGGGGTTGGTAGTGATTAAAAAAAATTACATGGGTTTGAACTAAATGAGAAAACAATGGCATTGTTGTATGCAGTGTTGTTGTAGTTATATTGGTCCCAAGATATTAAAAAGACCAGGTGGGTGAGGTAATATCTTTTATTGTAACAACTTTTGTTAGTGAGATAGACAAGCTTTTGAGCTTATACAGAGCTCTTCTTCAGAGCTTCTAAAACAATAGCATATTTGCCTGACCATTTGTATTAATATCTCAGTTGGTGTAGGCCAGTGTTTCCCAAACTTGGGATGCTGCTTGTTTAGGGAAAGCCCCTGGCGGGCCGGGCCGGTTTGTTTACCTGCCGTGTCCGCAGGTCCGGCTGATCGCGGCTCCCACTGACCGTGGTTCGCTGCTCCAGGCCAATGGGAGCTGCTGGAAGCGGTGTCCAGTACGTCTCTCGGCCCCTGCCGCTTCCTGCAGCCCCCATTGGCCTGGAGCAGTGAACCACGGCCAGTGGGAGCCGTGATCGACTAGATCTGCGGACGGGGCAGGTAAACAAACTGGGGGCTTTCCCTGCACAAGCGGCATCCCAAGTTTGAGAAACACTAGTGTAGGCTGTTGATTTGCTGCAGCTAAAATTGGAAAGGCAGCTCATTTCCCACCATCCTGCAACCACCCGTGTGCAGGGTACAAAAAGATGGGCAAGTGAAGTCTTGGTGGTTTTTCATTCTTAATAGGCACTTGGTCTCTCTGCAGAAGCATGCCCAGGAAGGGTGTGGTATATGTTCTGCTCTGCCTTTCAGTGCTGTTCTTCTCCAAGCTACAGTGCACCCCAACATTTCACTGACAATGTGTGTCTTCCAGGCACATCAGCCAGGTGCTGTTTAAGCCTGTCAGGAGCCCACATAAATTGTCATCAGTGATGCAGCAAATACCTGGAAGATGCACAGTGTGTGGCATCGTTACTGGCAGTTTGCCCTATGATGCTTGGTGGCCATCTCCATTAGTAAGGCCACCAGAGCCTTAGTTAAATAAAGCTGTGCTATTGACCGCACTTGTCAGGGTCTCCTGTGTCTGATGTAATTCACTGGCTTGGGAGAGTGAAGAGCAGAGCAGCAGCTCAGGGATTACTGACTACAGATTGCTTCACCGGCTGTGTTGTCGGGAAGTTCACCATATCATCTTATTTGTGCAAACTTCCTTAAGTCTTTCTTCTGCTCTTGTACGATGTCCCACCACCTGCCTCCTGATTGCTGAGCAGGATGATCTCATATGGATTCCCCTTTTCTGCACACATTTCTGTGTGAAGTGCAGTAGGAAGTTTCATTCAATAGGATTGCTTGCATGAGGAAAGTGAATAGGACTTGACTTTATTCTTGGGAGAGACAAAGTGTTTATTGGGGTCATAGGTATGTCTAGTCATCATCACAGCTTTGTTGGTGTCATTTTTTTTATATGAGAGAACATCGGCTAAGAGTTTTGAGATTTAACTTCCTTTAAACTGCTTCTGTAGTAAGTGCTCTTTTGTTGTTTATTATCATGACCTTTTCAAAGCTTTTAGTTCAGAACACAACCCGGCTATTAAAGCCAGTAGGAGAGATGTCATTGACTTTACTGGGAACATGATTAGAACCCCAAAGGGACCATGCCAATTTACAAGAAAAAAACTGCAAGGAGGCTATGATTGGTGCTCGTCATATGTTTTGTACAGTCACAGAAATCTTGAGCTGGAATTACTCTATGTAACTCAGTGCAGCTCAAAATTGCTGTAATATTACATTGTTACCTGCTCAATTTAAGGCACCCTGCCTATACCCTACCGAGGGCTCAAGGCGTGACCCAATCAATTTAGGGCACCCCGACCCTCTCCCTTACAAGGGCTCAGGGTGTAAGGCCCCTATCCTTACTCATGGGGCCCAGAAAGAAACCTGGTCAATTTAAGTACCTGCCTTTTCCCTTGGGGTTCAGGGCTCTACGCATCTGCAGAACTTCTTCTCAGTGAAAGAGCCTTACACAGTTGTGCTCTAAACATCTATTTATTAGCAACACACATAGAATACATACCAAGCAAATCTCTTATGCTCACCACTCACAATATACAGACAAATTTTACCTGATAGCCAGTCAGGGTTAATTCATCTGGGGGTTCCCGATGATGCCTCTGCATGTCACGATTGTGCAGAGGGATCAGAGTTCCAGCAGCTTGATGGTGAACTGCAGTCCAGAAATGGTTCCCAAAGAACATTGTTTTTCATTTACATTATATAGGTAAAACCTGGGTGGTTATAACTCTCAAGAAGGATATTCCTGAGGTGGGAATGCTTTATCAGCAGCGGAACATTCCTTTTTTCAATTTTAGTGGTGAATTCCCTGTTTCACTCAAGGCTGATTTAATATGGGGGTGAGTGGGTTATGAGGTCTCAGGCCTACAACATGGTCAGAGTGTCAGATTATTATTCGCTTTAGTTTATAACTGCATGTAAAAACATTTGTCCCAGGTTTCAGGCACCTTTAGCATATCCCTACCACATGACCCTTGCATAGAGTATAGTTTTCTATGTCATTATTTAATTACAAGAAGCCCATGATGCAAAAAAATGTACAAACGTATCAGTAAGAATATTGTACTAGCATACTTTTTAGCAGCTCTTGAGAACATGCCATACTACTCAAAGGAGGAAATGTTGGAAAGACTAAAATATAATTTGATGTACTAATAGGATAATATCTTCTGTAGAGATGTGCCTTAAGGGAAAGCAAAATGTCAAGTGTAGCACCTTCAAATAGGAAAAGCACATTGAGCTGTGATTCTGTCAGATCTTAGGTTCAGTCCCGTCAGGTTGGATCTTGCAAAGGTGAGATGTGTCTAAAGGTAGAACAGAGGCTTCAAAGAAAATCTGGGTACTGCAAAAAGAAGGGGTTTCTGGAGTTCTTTACTCATTTGATATTGAACCAATGTCACAATGCAGCATTAATAGCACTCTGCTGCTGGAGACACTGTCTCAGATGAGTTTCAGAGTAGCAGCCGTGTTAGTCTGTATCTGCAAAAAGATGAGACTCTAACTAATACCTTGACTGGCCACTTGTTATTAGGGCTTCTTGGCACTTTTTGCAAGAATAGGAAGTTAATGGGTGGTGGCTGGCCAAATTCCAATGTGGGTAGTTAGGGCCAGATTCTGGGCAGCACAGGCTGGAAGGGAGCAGGAGGAATAAGGGTGGCTTTAGGCCACCTTTGTGTCCTCCAAATTATGGTTCTGCTTTGCGGTCTACCTAGCTGCCAGTACAATTTAAAACATTCTTAGGTATTGCTCTAAGTTATGAGATCCTTGCGTGGGAATCAATGGGGAATTTGATCATATATGCAGAATTAGGGTCAGTCCTGCAGTCGATGTAATGAAGAGTTCATGGGATCCAGCAGCTTTTGTTTTTTTTTGGTAGGAGCTGGATCCTTGGTAAAGACCCATATAAATGTATAAAAGCTGGCATTCATTGATGGATAAAGAACAATGTAATCAAGGCACAGGAGGATAACATTTAGAGTAAAAGTAGTCAGTGAATTGCAGAGAACTCCAGAAGAAGAGAGGTAATATTGCTAGTAGGGAATAAATTAACCCCAGTCCTCTGCTCTGAGATGCACCAACAAACTAGCCTGTGCTGTGGAGGAAATTACAGTCCCAAGGCTATTACCATTTTGTGCTGAAGTGTTTTTATTAAAAAGAAAAAAAGCTACCACAAATCATAGACTCATAGGTCAGAAGGGACCAATATGATCATCTAGTCTGACCTCCTGCACAAGGCAGGCCACAGAACCCCACCCATCCAATTTTATAACAACCCCTAACCCAGGACTGAGTTATTGAAATCCTCAAAATTGGTTTGAAGACCTCAAGCTGCAGAGAATCCACCAGCAAGCGACCCATGCCCCACGCTGCAGGGGAAGGCGAAAAACCTCCAGGGCCCCTGCCAATCCGCCCTGGAGGAAAATTCCTTCCCGACCCCAAATATGGCTATCAGCTAAACCCTGAGCATGTGGGCAAGACTCACCAGCCAGCACCCAAGAAGGAATTCTCTGCAGTAACTCAGTTCCCATCCCATCCAACATCTCCCCGCAGACCATTGAGCAGACCTATCTGGCGGTAATCCAAGATCAATTGCCCAAATTAATGATCCTATCATAACATCCCCTCCATATACTTATCAAGCTTTGTCTTAAAGCCAGAAAAGTCTTTTGCCCCTACTACTTCCCTCGGAAGGCTGTTCCAGAACTTCACTCCCCTAATAGTTAGAAACCTTCGTCTAATTTCAAGTCTAAACTTCCTAATATCCAGTTTATACCCATTCATCCTCGTGCCTACATTAGTACTAAACTTAAATAATTCCTCTCCCTCCCTAACGTTAACCCCCCTGATATATTTATATAGAGCAAGCATATCCCCCCGCAGCCTTCTTTTGGCCAGGCTAAACAAGCCAAGCTCTTTGAGTCTCCTTTCATAAGGCAGTTTTTCCATTCCTCAGATCATCCTAGTAGCCCGTCTCTGAATCTGTTCCAATTTGAATTCATCCTTCTTGAACATGGGACACCAGAACTGCACACAGTATTCCAGATGGGGTCTCACCAATGCCTTATATAATGGTACTAACACCTCCTTATCCTTGCTGGAAATACCCCGCCTGATGCATCCCAAAATCGCATTTGCTTTTTTAACAGCCGTATCACATTGGCGACTCATAGTCATCCTGCTATCAACCAATACCCCAAGGTCCTTCTCCTCCTCTGTCGCTTCCAACTGATGCGCCCCCAATGTATATCTAAAATTCTTATTATTAATTCCTAAGTGCATGACCTTGCACTTTTCACTATTGTATTTCATCCTATTTCTATTACTCCAGTTTACAAGGTGGTTCAGATCTTCCTGAATAGTATCCCTATCCTTCTCCATGTTAGCAATACCCCCCAGCTTTGTGTCATCCGCAAACTTTATTAGCACATTCCCGCTCCTTGTGCCAAGGTCAGTAATAAAAAGGTTAAATAAGATCGGCCCCAAAACCGATCCTTGAGGGACTCCACTAGTGACCTCCTTCCAGCCTGACAGTTCACCTTTCAATACGACTCGCTGGAGTCGCCCCTTTAACCAGTTCCTTATCCACCTTACAACTTTCATATTCATCCCCATCTTTTCCAATTTAACTAACAGTTCCCCATGTGGAACCGTGTCAAACGCCTTACTGAAATCTAGGTAAATTATATCTACCGCATTTCCTTTATCTAAGTAATCCGTCACCTTCTCAAAGAAGGAGATCGGATTGGTTTGATACGTTCTACCTTTAGTAAATCCGTGTTGCAATTCGTCCCAATTACCATTGACCTTTATGTCCTTAACTACTTTCTCCCTTAACATTTTTTCCAAGACCTTACATACTACAGACGTCAAGCTAACAGGCCTATAATTACCTGGATCACTTTTATTCCCTTTCTTAAAAATAGGAACTACATTAGCAATCCTCCAGTCGTACGGCACAACCCCCGAGTTTATCGATTGCTTAAAAATTCTCGCTAATGGGCTCGCAATTTCACGCGCCAGTTCCTTTAATATCCTCGGATGGAGATTGTCCGGGCCCTCCGACTTCGTCCCATTGAGCTGTTCAAGTACGGCCTCTACCTCAGTTGCGGTAATATCCACTTCCATATCCACATTCCCGTTTATCATCCCTCCATCATCGCTAGACTCCTCACTAGTCTTATTAAAAACTGAGGCAAAGTACTTGTTTAGATGTTGGGCCATGCCTAGGTTATCCTTAACCTCCATTCCATCCTCATTGTATAGCGGCCCCACTTCTTTCTTTGTTTTCTTCTTATTTATGTGGCTGTAGAACCTTTTACTATTGGTTTTGATTCCCTTTGCAAGGTCCAGTTCAATGCGACTTTTAGCCTTCCTCACTTTATCCCTACATGTTCTGACCTCACCAAGGTAGCTTCCCTTACTGATCCTGCCTTTCTTCCACTCCCTGTAAGCTTTCTGCTTTTGTCTAATCCCCTCTCTGAGTTGCTTGCTCATCCAGTTTGGCCTACAACTCCTGCCCATGGTTTTTTTCCCCTTTCTTGGGATGCAGGCTTCCGACAGTCTCCGCAGCTGCGACTTAAAGTAATTCCAGGCCTCCTCCGCATTTAAATCCACTAGTTCCTCCGTCCAATCCACTTCCCTAACTAATTTCCTTAACTCTTTAAAATTAGCCCTCGAGAAGTCGAAAACCCTAATCCCAGATCTACATTTGTTTATCCTTCCATCTAGTTTGAACTGAATCAGCTCATGATCACTCGAACCAAGGTTGTCCCCTACCACCATTTCTTCTACGAGGTCCTCACTGCTCACCAACACCAAATCTAAAATGGCATCCCCTCTTGTAGGTACTTCAACTACTTGATGAAGAAATCCATCCGCTATCACATCCAGAAAAATCTGACCCCTATTATTCTTGCAAGCACTCGTCCTCCAGTCTATATCCGGGAAGTTGAAATCCCCCATAATCACACATTTCCCCTTTGTGTTTACTTCATTAAAGACATTAAAGAGGTCTCTATCCATATCCAAATCAGATCCCGGCGGTCTATATCACACCCCAAGCACTATCTCAGGGGAAGCTCTAGTTGCTTTTTTACCCAGTGTGATTTTTGCCCAGACAGACTCTGTCTTATCCATTCCATCGCTTCTTATTTCGGTACAGTTAATTTCATCATTGATGTACAAGGCTACTCCACCACCTTTGCCTTTCTTCCTGTCTTTTCTAAACAGCACATAGCCTTCAGTACCCGTGCTCCAGTCATGAGTACTATTCCACCAGGTTTCGGTTATCCCTATAATATCCGGTTTCACTTCCTGCACCAGTAGCTCCAGTTCCTCCATCTTGTTACCTAGGCTCCTCGCATTAGTGTACAGACATTTTAATTTTCGGCGTTTGGCGTCAGTGACATTCTTTCCCCCGTCGTGCACAACAAATCAAACAAATAGGACACCTTTTAAAGTCCTCAGAATGATTGTATCATCAATATGCTATTTTATTAAGGGGGAAAGACTTTAGGGAATTAATGCCTGACTAGGCAAAACTCCTGCTGGAATATGCTTTTGGGGAATACCTCTCTAGGCAAAATCCTGCTAGCTCTGTCCTCTGAGCTTCCCTGGGGAGACCTTTATGCTTGCAGAGATCAATCAGACCACAGGCAAGGTACTCCTATTACTCTATCACAGTAATGACAGCTAGATCCCATGTAAAACTGGATGCAGCTGTCTTCTCAGTTCCTCTGGCACATAGCTGACTACTTTGCCACAAAGGTGTTTCATTTAGGAATGGTATAGGTTTTTATATGAATAGTTGGTAGAGTTTTGTTCCTGTATAAGAGATGAAAAAAGATCATGTGAGCCATCAGATTTTAACACAAGATTGATTTGTATCTTGTACATACAGCACATTTGTTATTAAGCTGAGCAATAACATTGTTTTTACACTGGTTTGAGATAAATCTGTTACATATAACTAAACAACTAAATTTCATTATGTAAACAATCCTGAGATCATGTTTCCAATATTACATATTTTTAGTCGTTAGAAGTCAATGCATACCCTTCCTTACACCTAAGAGATTGAGGCTTGGAACATGTAGATGAACTCTAATTCACAGTGATATTATGTTTAGTGCTTAGAATATCAATGACAATCCCTAGAAAAGAATACTGTTTAATTGTGGCCAGTTAAGGTATCTGCAGAATTTTGAGCAGTCACAGAATGTGTTACTGCAGCTAAGTGAGAAACATAGTGAATGTAAAAAAACTAGCATGCTGAATTTTATTAACAAGTGAATTGTATTCTTAGAAATTAAGGGCAGAAAGGGTCATTATGGTTATCTAATCTGACCTCCTGCATAACACAGGATTTTACCCACTAACTTTTGCTGCAAGCCTAGTATCATGACCAACATGTATTTTGAAGGTTACTGTATAATTATAAAAGCAGCAAAGAGTCCTGTGGCACCTTATAGACTAACAGACGTATTGGAGCATGAGCTTTCATGGGTGAATACCCACTTCGTCTATAAGGTGCCACAGGACTCTTTGCTGCTTTTACAGATCCAGACTAACACAGCTACCCCTCTGATACTTGCATAATTATAATGTAATTACATGTTTATTTTTGAAGACTATTGCTGTAACCAATTCGTTAGATTTTTTTCACAACTCATAAACTAATATGAATTGTTTGTATTGTGGTAAGGTCCAGAGACCTGGGTTATAATCAGGGTCAATTGTTTTAAGTATTGTACAAATCAGAAAGAAAGAAGTCCCAAGAAGTTTACAATGTAATTTAAAACAAGTCACAACAAGTTGGTGTAACAACAAACAGAGGGTGTGGAGAGAGGATGAGAATAACAATATTAAGAATAGGTAGATAGTCAAGTTCTGTGAGTCGAACTGATGGCTTCAGGACGTTGCTGCTTAGATATGCTGAACAGTACCTAGCTCAATGGAGCGCTAGTCCAGGACTGTGGCTTTTACATGTTACCACAATACAAATAATAAATAATAATCTGTTTTTTAATAAACATAATTAAATAAGTCAGCATCAGCACCTAGCAGTTCTGATTGAAATAGTCAGAAATACATAGTTTGGCTTCTAATTATAGGTTATAGACAGATACATAATCGGCTGCTAAAGATATGAATGATGAAAAACATGTTGGGTGAGTAGAAGGGAATCTAAGGTGGGATAACATATATGCTGAGCAGTAGGAAGAGAAGTAACATCTTATTAGAATATGCAAGTAGGTGTAAATTCAAGTAGGCCACTGTCTGCTTAAACTTGTACCTCTTTATAACTTCTTCCTACGAATTGGCATGTCTCTAACACCCGTTCAAACTCCTGCCCACTTCAACTCATATGTCAATTAGCTGAACACAGGTAATGTGTATGATGGTTCAAGTTACCCTTTGGTAACTGTGTAACTTAAACCATCTTACTTATCACCTGTGACCTTGGTTCATTATACTGAGGACCCTGTGCTCCTCTGTGTGAGTTTGTATTCGCAGTTTCCTCCTAATTCCTCCATCACAGGGATGGGTCATGGACGTCGCAATGAGTTTCACCCCTAAAGCTTGTGGATCATTCGTTCGCTATAAAATGCCTTATTTAAATAGCTGTAGCATACAACCTGGATACATAGCTCTTTATACTGTGATCGTATCAAGAGCTCAGACAAAGCAAGGCTGGGCCTGACTAGGAATCACATCATTCCTTTGGGATGAATGAATGAAAAAAGGAACCTAGGCTGATGAAAATGCTGTTGTGCCAAGGGAAAATTCACTTCTGGTGAATGCTGGGGGACACTTGAGCCCCCAGGGGAAGTGGCAGTTCTACTTGGGGAAGACAGCTGGAACTTGTATACAAGACTCTGTAAGCAGGCCCGCTGATGGAGACACTTGTGAAGATGGACTGAAATGTGTATCTGTGGCTGCAATGGACGTGAACATTCCCCGGTCTCTTTTGGGTTCACTCTAGGTGGCTTCTGGTCCTCAGAAGTGTTTGGGTTAGTCACATAAGGTATTAGTTATGGCTTTCTCTCCATGATGATTTTATCATGCACAATATTAGGATTTGCTTTATATATATTTCTTTTCCTTTTTTTATTTGCAACACTCCCCACTAATTTCCCTTGGTAGGCTCTGACAATGCCACATAGTGTAAGAAGCAGCTTCAGACCATGGAACTGGGGCTGCATCAGTATTTTGGCCATTGATCTGCAGGTGTCTGAGCTAAACACATTCATCCTACAGGGATCAAGTGACCACCTTATCCAGGCTTGGAAAATCTTTATTTATATGACTTTTGTGAATTTTCATCTAATAATCAGCTAAGTACTGTCAACACCCCCTATTTGATGGGAGATTAGATTAAAAAAATCACTGAAGTCATGTTGTGGTTATAGTTGTTGACTCCGATGCAATCACTAGAAATGAAACAGAAGACTTTTGAACATGTAACACTACTCTGAACACAGACACATTACTTCTACTCTCTAATTTGAAGGGATTGAGAGAAATGTGGCATTTTGTCATTAAAATCGTTTTAAGGTGAAGTGTTTTTACTGAAACAGAAGTTGTAGTTGGTGTAATTCTGTGAACCAAAACTGGCTCTTTTAGCATATAAGAGCAATAATCTTTGAATGGCTCTTGTTTCTTGATGGACTGGAAAATATAGACTATTGTGAAAAATCTCAATGTATCATGTTTAAAAATCCTCCCCATCTGTGAGTGAACTGAATCATTCTTAAGTTTCCCATCTGTCCCTTGTTTCCATCTGAATCAGCTGTGAGCGAGTATAACCTACAGTTGCTCAGTTCTTCCCTTGGAAGACTCCCAAACAATAACAGAGTAAACACAACTAAGAAAATGTTTTAATACATGTATTGCACTTATTTTTATAACCCAGGGACTAAGTCGCTAATAGTTCTGCTTCTGATCCTTGAATATGAAGTAGGTTTTTCAAGACTTGCTTGTCTCCTTGACAAGACTGATATTAGGCCATGTTGTATGTACATATTCAGTACAAAGCAGCTGGGGGGATACTTGGGATTTCAATTAATCATTCTAACTGCTGTGAGAGGTGGTGTATTTTATAGTCAATCGGAGCAGGGAAAAATAGTGCAGTGGAAGACAAAATAGTTCAGTTTTTTACCTCAGTGTATATTACATACCATTTATTTAAATACTTGGTCTTAATGAGAGTGTCTAAACTATCCTTTTTCTTCCAAATCCTTCATCTGATTTACTCCTAAGGGGATTCGCTTAAAGTAGATATGCTCCTAAAACCAAACCGCCAAAACTTGGGGTCCAGCTACCTATAGTAGTTTATTTTTTTCACATGAGATCCGCTCCCTTCCCTTGCATTCTTCTTTGTCTTTATTCTTGTTTCACATTTATGCAGTTACTCTGAAACATGTGGTCCCTAAATTTTCAGATAAGTCCTATGGATGACAAAGGGAATTCTGAGTTTCCTCTGACATGGACTGGTGTAAAACTAGTATCTAAATTCAGTTGAGTCACACTAGTCAGTGTAAATCAGGAGTGACTGGGAGGAGAATTAGTCCAGTTGCCCATTTGTTTTGTAATTTGTCTATATAAAAATCAGCCGCCTTTCTGGGACATTTCTTTGGGTTTAGCACCCTTGAATTTGTTTTTGAGTCAGCTTGCTTCCCTAATGGCTGCATAATTATACTAGACATTGCTCATCGCTAATCTGTTTTAGCAGCTGAAGTAGCATAATTATGGGGTAATGGAAAATTCCAATTCAGCAATTAAAAAAAATTATTAGAATCAACTCTCCAGGAGTTCTTCATGGACCACATTTGATCTATGGAGTTAATTTTTGGGGGTACTACATACAAATGAATAATAAGAACACACATTGCATTTAGAACCTGGAGTTTCGATATGTGAAGATATCAGCAGATGCCAGTGGGATGAAAGTGTCTCACAGATTTTCCATGGCTCCTTAGAGACATGCTCAATTTGTAAATGTTTAATCACAGCTTTCGGAGTAATTGGCATGCCTCAACAGAAGATTGTTTTTAGTGACTTTAGGAGTTTTGAAACACTTGTTACATATTATGATGGAAAAGAGCTGTCCTTTATTACAAACAAATAAGCAGATTCTGGGAGCTTTGATTTTTGTCTTTTGAGCAAACTTACTCTTGGTTTGAGAGTTGCATGGTAGCAGTTGCAGTTTGGTACTGTAATACTTCTATCTGCTATTTTTATGTTAGAGAGAGAAAGCAGTTTTTCAGTGTGTAATGTTTATTTACCTCAAGTCACTTAATGTAACAACTCCTGGCATGACTTAGTTCTAAGTAAACTTCTTGGCACAATCCACTTGAAAATGGAATACTTAGTCCAGGGGGGAAATTGAAAAGTGCTGCCTATTTAACCAGTTGTTTCTAGTCTGCTTTTTTTAAAGTCTAGCTGATTTTTTGAAATTTCATGTTTGTGCACGTCCTGTGGCTTGACGCACTTGTCTACTTCGGTATGAGAATTCCACATATGCTGTTTTAGCCTTTCGGGGGGGACCCTTTTGGGAGGGCTACTACAGTTCATTATGCCAGTGAATGGTAGGAAGGCTTAGCTTACTTACACTTTTCCACTGCATTATATTATTATTCACAAAATTAAAAGAATGTGAAGATTGTGACTAAACTAGTAAAAAGCAGGAATTTCATCATAGTTCAAATTCAAATGAACCATCTGTCCTCTGGTAAACACAGCAGGGCACTGTAAGAATATTATTAGGAAAATTTGCTGTTGGGTTTCGAAATGGGACTCTAGCTTATATATTTTACCCTTAATTGTGCTTAATTAAGTTGCATTTCTTTCACAATGTTTATATTTTATTGTAAAGTCTGGTGTGTGAATTTGCTTTGTTTAAACACCCCAGTCACTACCAACCAAAATAGTTCATTACTGTAAATACTTTTTCACTTTGTCATGGTTACAGGGCTAGGTCCACCTCTTGCTCTTCTCTGGCCTCTCTAAGAGCACTCCCACATGGCCTTACCTCTTCTAGGGTGGAATCAATGGTGTTCCCATGCTTAGATTGGGTCCCAGGCCACAAAACTCTGTAGATCAACTATGCTAACCACAAAGACTCTGAAGGGATTCAGGTTTCTTCCTTCCCCTTGGAAGTTGGGACCAGTGATGAACACAGTGACCAGACAGCTTTCTCAAACAAAAGTATTGTTTAATCTTAACTGTAGCGATAAGGCATAATGTAAGAGAGCAAGGATTTTTAAAACAATGCAAGATCTTTATGTATGTCTATCTTACTTAAAGGGCTATCACCTTGGGATGGAAGGAAGGCTTTAATATTTCAGATCCTTCAGTGCAAAGTCTGTCTGTTCCTGAATAGCTCCTAAACAACTGCCTCACCTCTGGTCAGAGTGAGTGAATGTTACTCTTCATTGTCCTTCTGATATTTTAGCTCTCAGCCTTAGCAAACAGGCCAGCTCATTTGGCTGAAGCCAGGGAAGTAGGTTCTTCATAGTTATAGCTCAGGCATTGTCTCTTCATCCTTGAAATGTTCATCTGGCCTTCCTGATTATTTCCCAGCCACCTGACATTAAACAATCATATGCATATAAAAATTCCAAGAATCCAATATAGCCATACAGTAACTATTCCAGTAACCAGGTCGCATACAGAATTCATAAATTATTACAGGTCAGCCCCACATCATTCACATGCTTTGCAAAATACAAGGTGCTTCCAAGTATGTGGACAAATGGACAAACAGTATCCCATGGGGGATTATGCCTCTGACCTACATTCACTTCTGAATAATCAGTTCAACAAGTAACTCTAGGCCAAATTCAGAGGTGAGTCTACAGGCAGTCTTAGTTATTGTAATGTAAATTTTTTGCCAAACCCACTCTCTTCCCAAATATATTCATCACACAGACTTAATCTCTTTTAGACTTAGATATGTTTAGCTACTTACTTCATTCTACACCAGTTTAGCAGTGTGTATAATATACCATTCCAGTCCATTTCTGAATTCAATCTTCAGACTCTAATGGAGGCTAAGTTGGTGTAACTACATATTGAAGAGGAAACAGGAACTTTTAACAGGAGTACGTACAAAGGTGTAAAGTTAAAAAAAAAAAAAAAAAGCCAAGATCTATGTCACCTTGCTGCTTCCTCCAGCTTCTCAGTTTAGAAAGTTTACACCAGTGCAAGATTTTTCTCTAACTCACATATTGGTAATTGTGTGTGAGCAGTTTAAGGGAACCACTCTCATGCCATATAACACACCTCTGAATTTTGACTCTGTTACATGAAAATTAACTTACTTTTTACTTTTTTCCTATCTGGGTGACATTATGAGAGAGGCTAAAGGAGAATGCAGCATTTGTCCTACTGGTAGGAGAACTACCCAAATTGAGACTGATTGTTGCTAATGCTGTCATTGAATGTTAGGGATTGTGCCTACGAGATATTTCCTTTGTTATAGTTGAGTCAAATTTATATGAAACTTAACAGCTACAGATGTACTAAGTTAAAAGAATTCTTGGTAGCAATATGCTTTTTTACCTGAGTAGCCTGATTATCACTCTTGTCAGTTTTTCTTGTATTTTATACTATGAATCTATCGTAAGCAACAGCACAGGACAGATTTTACTTCATAGAGTCACCATGCAAGTCTTATAAAATGTGCATATGCAGGGCCGGCTCCAGCTTTTTTGCTGCTCCAAGCAGTGAAGAAAAAAAAAGAAAGAAAAATCCGATTGAGTTGCCACCGAAGTGCCGCTGAAGACGAAGAGAGTGAGTGAAGGACCCGCTGCTGAATTGCTGCCGAAGACTGAAGTGGAGTGATTGAGTTGCTGCCGCCAAATTGCCTCCGTAGACCCGAACTTGCCACCTCAACAATGGACAGACTGCTGCCTCTTTCTATTGGCTGTCCCAGGCACCTGCTTCCATCGCTGGAAGCATATGTGGTGAGTGGGAAAGGTGACTGTACTATAGGTATTGCTTTTCAACGTATATTGTTGCCATACTCAGTGTTAACGCCCACTAAAAGCAAAACAGTGTAGTTGGTCATGTTATCTTATAGTTTATTAGTAATTACATAAGAGAGATATTCTGATAGACTTAGACCCAATAGCTGGAAATCAGTTTATTTGTCTCGTGATCAAATGCTGGCAACAGTCATGATCAGCAAAACTTTCATTTCCATATTTTTACATAAAGACGTTTTCAGCTATGTGGAAAGCTCTAAACTGTGCTGATAAATCATAGAAGTGTAGGGCACGAAGGGATCTTGAGAAGTGATCAAGTCCAGTTTCCTGCATTGTGGCAGAACCAAGTAGACCTAAACCATCACTGACAGGTGTTTGTCCAGTGTGTTTTTAAACGCTTCCAGCGACGGGAACTCTATGACCTTCTTTGGAAGCCTTATAGTTAGAAAGTTTTTCCTAACTCTAATCTAAATTTCCCTTGCTGCAGATTAAGCCCATTACTTCTTGTCCTACCTTCAGTGGACATGGAAAACAATTGATCACCGTCCTCTTTATAACAGCCCCTAACTTATTAGAAGAGTGTTAGCAGGTCACCACTCAGCCTTCTTTTCTGAAGACCAAATATGCCCAGATTTTTTTCAACCTTTCCTCATATTTCAGGTTTTCTAAACCTTTTATCATTTTTGTTGCTTTCTTCTGGACAATCTCCAATTTGTCCCCATCCTTCCTAAATTGTGGTGCCCAGAACTGGATGTAGTACTTCAGCTGGGGCCTCATCAGTACTGAGTAGAGCAGAGGATTTTCAACCTTTTTCTTTCTGAGCCCCCACCCCCCAACATGCTATTAAAAACTCCACAGCCCACCTGTGGCAACTGTTTTTCTGCATATAAAAGCCAGGGCCATGGTTAGAGGTTAGCAAGCAGGGCAATTGCCCAGGGCCCCACATCACAGGGAGCCCTGCGAAACTAAGTTGCTCAGACTTTGGCTTCAGTCTCAGGTGGCAGGGCCTCAGGCTTCAGCTCTGCATGGTGGGGCTTTGACTTTCTGCCCTGGGCCCCATTGTGTCTAATACTGGCCCTGCTTGGTGGCCCCCTAAAACCTGCTCGTGGCCCCCCAAGAGGCCCCAGACCCCTGGTTGAGAACTAATGAAGTAGAGCAGGACAATTACCTTCTGTGTCTTACACACACTTTTTTTAAATAGTCCCCAGAATCATATTAGACTTTTTTGCAGCTGCATCACATTCTTTTTGCGGTCCACTGAATCCGCCAGATTTTTTTTGGCACTACTACCACCTAGACAATTTTTCCCCATTTTGTAGTTGTACATTTGATTTTTTCCTTCCTGAGTGAAGTACTTTACACCTGTCTTCACTGAATTTCATCTTGCTGAATTCAGACCAATTCTCCAATTTGTCAAGGTCATTTTGAATTTTAAACCTGTCCTCTAAAGTGCTTGCGATCCCTCCCAGCTTGGTGTCAAATTTTATAAGCATGAACTCTACTTCATTATCCAAGTCATAAATGAAAATATTGAATAGTACCAAAGCAGGACTGACCCCCTGCAAATAAGGTGACCAGATGTCCTGATTTTATAGGGACAGTTCCAATTTTTGCGTCTTTTTCTTATATAGGCTCCTATTATCCCCCACCTTGTCCTGATTTTTCATATTTGCTGTCTGGTCACCCTACCTGCAAGATCCCACTAGGTAGGCTCCCAGTTTGACATCAACCCATAGATAACTATTCTCTGAATACAGTCTTTCAAACCAGATATACCAGTACCTAAATTTATCCCAGTGGCAACTGAAAGCCAACCAAAGTTTGGTGATGAGTCTGTGATGTTGCTCCCTGATTTTTACAATATCCATTGCAAAATTGGACTTGCATTTATAGTTTCTCTTGAAATAAACCTGAGTTCATCTTTTATATATTTGGTGAATAATTGCATGAGTTTACTAAGCAAATCAACTACATTTTGAAACCAGTTAATTAATTGCAAGAATTAAATATTATTGGAGTCCATCCTATTATAGCATTTAGCTTTAAAATATTATTTATGGTGCAAGTTATATTGATTATAATACTTATAACATGCTTATAAGGTGTTGCAGAATGCAACTTATATTAGTAGTTTGGCAACTGAAACAGAGAGAACCATAGTTGCAACACTATATAATCCAACTCCCTGAACTAATGGATTGAAACCCTCAATAAATGGAAAACTCCAAAGGGAGAGTATTGGTAATTGACATAAGGGTCATTTTTAAATTAATGAGTTTGAATGATATTTGTATTGACGTGGCTGGTTTCAGCCCAGTTTTGACAAGATTGTTGCCTTAGTGACCTTGTTATTAAATACATTTGCTTACAGTTGCTGCTGCATAGGACAAGGTGCTATTTTGACCACTGAATGTACTTAAATTAGAATAGAATGAATACACACAATGTCCTGCCGAAAGCCAGTTGAAGGACAAACAGGTTCCTAATGTTGGGAGAAGAGTAAAAGTGGCTTGGTGAAAATTCATCAGTGCATAATAAGTGGTAATAAACCAGTTACAAAAGAAAAAATAACTTGAAAATAGCAAGGACAGCAAACATCATGCCAATTGAAGTTTATGCATGTGTATTGTATGCATTGCACAAGACACATAATAGTCATAATACTTCATGCTAATTAGATGAGAACTAATGCAATGTATGTTTTTGTAATTATGTAATTTGGATGTATATAATATGTTGGAGATTGTATGGGGTAGATAAAGCTTCACATATAAATCCGTCACAACCCAACTATTCCCAGCTATATTTTTAGAACAACAAGGTCTAAAACCAGGAGAAGGTAACTGGCTGTTGACTTTTTCTTTGTCATTTCTTTCTTTAATAGTATTTGTGATTTGCAAGGCATACTTTTGGTTCAAATAAATGTTAGTATAAATAAATGGGAGTGTCTGGGCCCAAGTGTATGGCATTCTCATGCAATAGGTTCAAATAATTAGAAATGGCAAAGGTAAAGTTGTAGTAGATTGGAGCCATCCCTTTGCAATGGCAGGATATAATCCCTTGGCAAAACAGAGCTTGATCTTGGTCAAAACATAAGAAGCAATCCAGTTTATAAAATGCAGTGTGTTTTACATTAATTCCACAGAGGATATTATTCTAAAATCATTTATTAAAGATTGTTACTTTTTTTTATTATCCACCAGGATACAGATCTCCTCTCAGATCAAGCAGAATTCTCACTTACTTTTTTTCTAAAGCACTGAACTAAGCTGCACTCATACCTCATCATTTTCATTTTGATTGGCCTGTAGGTGTCACTGTTAAGCAACACAATGATTTTGGGTTTGATCCTTCAGCCCTAACTCTTGTGAGTAGTCCCATTAAGGTCAATGATATTACTCATGGAGTAAGGAATGAGTCATGGAATGGCTGATACACTCACGCGCTAGGTGATTTCCACTAGTTGGGAGGAGAAACATCAAAATAACTGAAGGCTAAATCATATCCTCCCATGGAAAACCTGGGGGAGGTGTGGAAAAGAGGAAGAAAATGAGTTCAGATTCCCCATCACTCTTTACTCCAATTAATTCATTGGCTATCAGGTAGCTTCCCTCTTATGGAAGCAGCCAGGATTTTAGCCATTGTACTCATGAGAGGTTTTAGGTTAAGGCTGTCTTCAGAGACACTTGCTCCAGGAATGATGTGTACAACTTTTCTCAGTTCCTCGACTGCATGGTTGCAGTAGGGCTGCCCTGGCCTCTAGGGAATGTTTCCCAGAGCCAGGGGCCTCTGAGGAAAAGTTAATATTGCCTGAGGGTCTTTCTCTGCAAGATGCCAGGGGCAATACATGACCCCTGCCTGGCTCCCCATCTGGCCTGCCCATTGATGATGCCGCATTAGTTGCTAACCCCTCCTCACCATAAATTGACATATATGGATCTCTATAGTTCATGGTCCAGCTTTGAGTGTTCATTAGGCTTTGTTGGTCTAAAAATGTAGCTGGGAGATCTTTATAAAGTGCTGATGAAATTGTCATCGTAGTCTGTGCAGAGCCAGGAGATATCCATAATGGTCTTTCTGGGTTCTTCCAGAACTTAATTATTTTGTTCAAAATAATCTTCTGTTTTTCTCTTTTTTGTATTCTCTTTTTAAAAACAAAGGCCCATCAAGGATTTAAAGTAGCATGAATAAAGTTTAATTTAAATAATTTTGGATTAAAAAAAGAGACTTTCAAAAAAAAATTCCATGTTTTTTTTCAACTGGCTCCAGAGAATACAGTAATGGAATAGAAATTTTTTAGTAGCCATGGCACTATCTTAATCATCGGAAAAGATTTTTTCCAACCACTTTGTTGTTGAGATATTTTATGCCCCCTTAAAGAACAGCTTTATTCCTACTCTTTAAGCTGTGCTGTTATAACATAAAAGATCAGATCAAGTTTTGTCCATCATATTATATGATGTGGCATCAGTTCCAAAAAGACACCCCAAGCCAAAAACGTCTCATGGGTAATTAATGCCATCAATGACATGATTGATTCTGCTTGAAGTGACACACATGAAAACAAGTATCAGAGGGTAGCCGTGTTAGTCTGGATCTGTAAAAGCAGCAAAGAATCCTGTGGCACCTTATAGACTAACAGACGTTTTGTAGCATGAGCTTTCGTGGGTGAATACCCACTTCCTCAGATGCATGCATCTGAGGAAGTGGGTATTCACCCACGAAAGCTCATGCTCCAAAACGTCTGTTAGTCTATAAGGTGCCACAGGATTCTTTGCTGCTTTTACACATGAAAACATAACACAATAGCTGTAAAAACACTTGAATAGATGATTCCTTCAAAATATGAAAGTCCTATTGGAACATCTTGTGAGTGCCCCCTGTCCAAGTTTATGTGCCTGCACACTCTCTATCTCTCTAATTGTGGTAGGTCTTCAGCAACTCATCCCTCTGGCTGAGTCCCACACAGCCTGTGTGTGAAGCAAACAAATGCCTTACAGGATAACACAGTCCAACAACTGGTGGGATCTCTCCTGGTGTCTTCTGTCCTGCCTCTGGGTCTGTTTAAGCACTATGCCCCTTCTCGGGCTCCAAACAAAATTTTTCCCTTTCTTGGGCTTTGTCCACTCCGCCTGAGGCTGGTGGGAGGACCCAGGCCCACACACTACTCCAGGTCCCAACCTAGGGACCTTACAATTAGCAGCCACTTGCTGCTTTCTTGACTGATAGCCCAGGGAATGTAGCAATAGCCATGTCTCATCAGCTTCTTGGGTCCTCTGTCTGCTCCCTGTTTAAGCCTCTCTCAGGCCTCTTCACCTAGAGCGCTTATAACAGTCTCTGCCCCTTTTGTGAGGCTCTCTCTCCCAGGCCTGTGTGCCTGGAGAACTTCACAACTCTATTCTTGCTAAAGCAGAGTTTCTCCCCAGGCTCTTTAACTGTGGAGACTCCCAGCCAGCAACTGCTTTGTCCAGACTGCTCTGCAGCTTCTTCAGCCAGCCAGGAGCATCATGCTCACTCCTCTAGCACTAGCCAGTAACTGAGCTGTCCAGGCACTGCAACTCCTTCTTTATGAGCCTGTTGGGCTCTGATTGGCTGCCTCCCCTGCAGCCTCTCTAGGTAGCTTGGAGGACCCAGCTCTACTGCTCTTTTTTCCCTGGGGCAGGGTGTGGTTAGGACTGCAGGACCTCCAGCAGGGGCCTCAAAGGGTCTGGTACACCCCGTCACACCTTTCTTAGCTAAATCAAACTTGTTCGTGTGTGTGTGTGTGTGTGTGACAAAGAGTATATGGACCAAAGTGTTCTGTAGAGTAGTTAATTTCTTGAAACCAGATTTGGATGAATTTCATAATATACCACCAACCTCACTGCTATCTTCTACCAGTTTAAAAAAAAGTGGATTTACCTGCAGGCAAGCTGAACTTATTGCAAGCTAATGATAATACATTAAAAATAAAAAAGAGTTAGCTCTATGGGTTATATTATACACATAAAACGGGTATAGTCCTGGTTGAAAATGCAACAGTAAGCATTGGTGTATTTAAATAAATTATTCAAAATACCTTGGTTTTATAAAAGGTGTTAGTTTTTGTTATTTAACGAGGAGGAAATACGATGTCTCATATATTTTTGAGTCTGAGAATGGAACATTGGATGTGGATGATATTATAACACTTTGAATTTTTCTTAAATTTGTTTTTAGTTGGTGATAGTAGGCCCTTATCCTCATCACAGGTACTCTATTTGACAAATCTTTTTACCCATTATGGCAATGACATGTGTACATTGCTATGCTTTTGTATGTAAAAGTTCATCTCCTCATACTTTCCATCATCCTCTATATTGTTCAAGGTTTTCTTCTGGCTGAGTTCCATAATTTTCTTTTAATATATTTGCATTAACACAGGGACTGGCGTTTATTATATGTTTGTAGTATGCCTAGAATCATGAGGCTTCAAGCTGGTTCACCTCTAGGCAACGCCTGTATAAATGTTAAATGTTAACATTACCATGGTAGATGTTGCCAGGTGTTGCATTTACACATAGTTTTCTATGTTCTTTTTCTTTGTATGTGAACATAAGTTCAGTCTTGGGAAGACATGCTATGATAGTGTTAGTGTTCTGCACGGTTCTGTGTAGTGGCAGGTTATTTTGGAGAGGGAGCTTTATGAGCAGCAGTAGTATTTGGTATCTGTCCTGGTCTCTGGTTAGATTCAGTTGTTGAGGCAGAGTTGCTCCCTGGGGGAAAAGGCATTGGTGTTAGACTTTTTATTGAAATGAGAGATTTCCTGGATGCTGTCTGACCACCTTCATTCCAGGTGTAAACAGAACAAGCTACATTTAGAGTATACCAGATTCCACGTCACTGATTTCTCCTTTGCTAGAAAACAGACCTTCAAGGCCTTAGACCTCTGCTGCTGCTTGGCAGAGGGGGTAATGCTGCTGTTGGAGGAAGGGGCAACAATAATAATGTATTCTATTCAGTTTCGAACAGGAGTATTTGTGGCACCTTAGAGACTAACCTTAGGGCTACAGCCCACTTCTTCGGATGCATACAATGGAACATATATTGAGGAGATATATATACACATACAGAGAGCATGAAAAGGTGGGAGTTGTCCTACCAACTCTGAGAGGCCAATTAAGTAAGAGAAAAAAAACTTTTGAAGTGATAATCAAGATAGCCCAGTACAGACAGTTTGATAAGAAGTGTGAGAATACTTACATGGGGAGATAGATTCAATGTTTGTAATGGCTCAGCCATTCCCAGTCTCTATTCAAGCCTAAGTTGATTGTATCTATTCGAGTTCAGCAGTTTCTCATTGGAGTCTGTTTTTGACGCTTTTCTGTTGCAAAATTGCCACCCTCAGGTCTGTTATGATTCCTGATGTCAGATTTGTGTCCATTTATTCTTTTGTGTACATTGGCCAAACCAGAAAGTCTCTACACAGAAGAATAAATGGACACAAATCTGACATTAGGAATCATAACTCAAAAACCAGTAGGAGAACACTTTAACCACTCTGGTCACTCAATAACAGACAATTTTGCAACAGAAAAGCTTCAAAAACAGACTCCAACGAGAAACTGCTGAACTCATCAGCAATAAGTGTGTCAGATTCTGATGAAAGATATCTTGTTGAATCTGATAGTGATAATTGCTCTTAATGATACTTTGGACTTACTTTTTAAATTACAGCTACAGGAATTGCTGTTTGGATTGTTGGTTTTTAGTGTAAATTTTCCCTTATTTTAGTTACAGAAATATTTCAGACTCTGAGAGGTCAGCACGTGGGTTGTTTGTTTTGCACAATCTCACACACCTTTGCAATGGAGGAAATAAGCTGATACTAAATGTTGTGAAAACAACCACTTCTTTTGGCATAGTGTTTAAAATGTTACCTATTATGTAAGGTGTCATGAAACACAGTGTACGTTGGTTGTCCCCAAAAGTTGACAGCAGTTACCATATAGCTACCAAGAGTTATTTCCTTTCTTATGCGTAAGGAAAATCTGAGCTCTCTTAGACACCATTGTATGTGGTAACTTGACAAAAGCTGACAGTTTCAGCCACAGTCTCTAATTTTGTGTCTTAAATAATATTTCACTGGAGTCACTTCTGAGTAAATGACAAGAGATTCAGGCCATTATTTTTCTCTGTATGAAAAGTAATAGAGCATCTTTTCCTGTTATGTTATTTGAACTCACCATGTGCAAACTGTAGCCTAAATGCCAATTAACCCCTTCCACCTTTTCTTGTATATTAAGAATCAATAAGTCAATAAGAATATTGATGACATTACTGATAGAGTTGAAATGAGAATTTTTTGTTCTGTGACAAATTCTTAGATTTTGAAGAACAGTTCTTTCTGTAGAGTAATGAAAAAACCCCTCAGTTTTCTGCAGAACAGCTGCATGGCTACCCACCTGGCAGCCAGGGAGCTGGGCAGCCTGCCCATTCTCCAGTAGGGTAGCCTGGGAAGCCAGGAAGGGAACTGGCTGCTTGGGATTCTTGGACCTATGGGTTCTGAGGAGCCCCAGCTCCCACCTGCAGGGCTGTCTGGGAGCCTGGGTTGCCAAGGAGCCTGGAGATTGGGAGTGGGGGCTGCTATGGAGCCAAGAGCCTGGAAGATCCAAGCTCCCCAGCAACCCACCAAATGGTTACCAAGGTGGACGAGATACAGGCAGGTTTTGATACCTGAGTGGCAGGCACAGTTCTGTTGGAAACCTGCTAAGTCAGATGGATTTCTGCTGAAAATGACATGGTTACCATGGAATTTTTTATTTTGATAACTAAGTAGAGCTGATCAGAAATGTTGAAAGTACCATGCTTTCCAGAGATCCTGTCACAGGCTGGCAGGTCTTTGAGTTGAGCTGAGCTGATTTAATAGCTATCCCTTAGCCTGACTGATGAGCTGGCAACATAAGTGCTAGTTAGTGACCCCAGCTCGGTATACTGGGGCTTAATTAGAAAATGACCCCAGCTGTTGTGATAAACAGGGCTGATGTTACAGGGTAGCAAGCAGGGCAATTGCCCGGGGCCCATGCCACAAGGTGCCCCAAATGGCGGGGCTCGGCTTCAGCCCTACATGGCAGGGCTCAAACATAGGTGCTGGAACTAGGGGTGTGCTGGAGGTGCTGCTGCACCCGCCGGTGTGAAGGGGTTTCCATCCTATACAGGGTTTACAGTTTGGTTCAATGGCTCTCAGCACCGCCACTGTACAAATTGTTCTAGCACCCTTGGGCTTGACCACTGGATTTCTGCAATGTTTCTGAAGCCAACATATGAGTAGGTAAGGGAGGTGGGCTGGAAGCCCCCTCTTTAATTTCTGCCCTGGGCCCCAGCATGTCTAATGCCAGCCCTCGTGTGAAACAGGGAGGGTACTACTTAAATAGAGCTGGGAACTCAATGAGGGGAGATCCAGGGGAGAGGAGCTAGGGAGAGTTCCCTCTCCCTGGGAAGGGGCTAGAGGAAGGTCTGGTCGTTTGGGACTGGTTGTGACCAGAAAGCAGAGCTAAAGGAGCAGGGCTAACTCTTATGGTAGGGCCCTAGAGTGGAGAGAATCCCAAGCCTAGGGTCTGTGAACCAGGGAATGAGATAGAAGCTCATGAGGGGTGAAACACCAGTTAAAGTGGTACTTACCCTACCCAGCAGGGAAAAGCTTTGGGGGAGAGGGGCCAGTACCCCAATAAGGGGGAAGAATTGAAGTTGAGCCCTAGGACAGGTGGGGGACCTTTGGTAGGGCTGAATCTTGAACTGTTGTGTGACTTGGCCAGAGTTCGTAGTCCCAGAAGAGCCTGTAAGAGAATGTTAAGACGAGATCAGTTGGGATGGTGGAGAAAGTGACTACTAGAGGCAAAATCCCCTGCAATGATGCATCTGGGCAGGAGGGGGCACCTTAGTGGTAAAGATGTGCCCTTTCAGATGCAGAAGCAGCTTGCTTAGAATAAAATAATTGGAAAAAGGGAGAACCCCTTAGCATCCATGACCGTCAGACTGTTTTACCATAGAAGTCTTGGAAATAGCTTATTGCAAAAGCTGTATGACACAGATAAAAGTCCGCTGAATGGTTTTGGGTTCAAGTTTACTTTGAAGGCCAAAAGCTTCTCAAAGAACTTTTGGACAAGCAAACAGTGAGTGCTCAGACAAGTCCCAAGATAGATATGAAAAAGCCATTGGACATAGAACATAAGAATTTAGTGTCTAAATACCTCTTACTGGATGGGTCTAATTCCTCTTACTGGATGATTAGAAGGAGGCAAAGATTTCAGAGTTTGTTGTCTGGATCTTTCTTAGAAGTGATATAGAAACTGTCATATTGGAAGCCAAAGATAGAGAACTATATCCTCCTACTTGTCAATATTAGCACTATTCTGCATTTTGACTGAGTTACACAGTATAATTTGGAGATAATCTAATGTAAATCCAGCATGCGTTCAATATTTGTTAGGTTGTGTGCTTGCTGAAGATGGATAATAGCTTTTTCTACAGCACAAACTTTTTGTTAAAAAAAAAGTTTAGTTTTGGTGAGGGCAGTTTCTACTATTGACAATCCAATACATGAAATTCATCTTTTAAAATATATTTAAAGGGAGTTCAATTTTGAGTTACACTTTCTAGAGTGCATGTGTTATACACACTACGGGATACCAATAGAATATTAATAAAACCTTCTGGGTTTTTTTTTCAGAATGGGACAGTAATGCAGATATGCCATATATTTGGTATGAGTTTAAATTTGTGGGCAGAATAAATTAGGTTGTGAATGTCTATTATGTATTAATGGAAAGTTAATAGTCTTTTCTGACCTTTAAGCTGTGGTCTCAGTGCATCTTTACTCAATATTTCTTTTTTTTAATTAATGAGACCTAATATAACTGTTAGCATACAGAGAATTCAGAACAGTATAATTGCATGTAGAAAGTGCTCGGCTAATAGAAAACTACAAAGTTATGGGTCAGATGCTCTCAGAATATCAATATTCTATGGGTTACTTGTAGTACAATTGGAGCTATTGTCCAAAAGAAGCATGAGAAAACTGGACTTTTGAAATATTTTTATAGAATGTTCATTTTGGTACAAAAGAGCAAGAAAGCGGTATTATAAGGTGGCTTTCAGGGAAAGCAATAGGGAGGATAGAAGGAAGACTGGCAAACTATTGGAATCTTTAGGTACCCTCCCTATGAATGCCTTATTTCCAGTCTGGATTTGTCTGGCTTCAACTTCCAGTCATTGGATTATGTTCTATCTTTCTCTGCTAGAATGAAGAGCCCATTATTAAGTATTTGTTCCCCATGCAGGTACTGTAATCACATCACCCCTAACCTTCTCTTTGTTAAGCTAAATAGATCGAGCTCTTTGCTCAATCACTATAAGGCTTGTTTTCTAGTCCTTTTAATCATTCTCATGGCTCTTCTCTGAAACTTCTCCAGTTTGTCATCATCCTTCTTGAACTGTATACATCAGAACATCACAGGGTATTCCAGCATCAGTAGTACTAGTGCCAAATACAGAGGTAAAATAACCAGGGCCGGCTCCAGGCACCAGCATTCCAAGCTGGTGCTTGGGGCAGCAATGTGCAAAGGGTGGCAGTCCCTGTTGTTTTATCCCCAAGCAGCTCACCAAATTGCCGCCGCGGGTGGCGGGAGCAATCCCTGTGCCGTAAGGGCTGCACTTGCGTTTCCGCGGCGGTGGCAATTCGCCAGCAGCTTCTATATTTAGCTGTCCGCGGTGGCTTCAGCTAAACATAGAAGCTGCTGCCGAATTGCCGCCGCAGCAGAAATGCGCGTGCCGCCCTAAGGGCACACGGACTGCCCCCGCTGTCTGCGGCAGCAATTTGGCACGCTACTTGGGGTGGAGAAAACTGTAGAGCTGGCCCTGAAAATAACCTCGCTACTCCTACTTGAGATTCCCCTTTATGCATCCCAGGATCACATTAACTCTTTAGGCTATAGCATAACATCAGAAGCTCACGTTTAGCTGATTATCCACCAAGAACCCCAACTCTCTTGCAGAGTCACTGCTTCCCAGGATAAAGTCCCCCATCCTGTAAGTATGGACTATGTTCTTTGCTTCTAGATGTATACATTTTACATTGTGCTGAGTTTACCAAAGTGATCTGGATCTCTCTGTATCACTGACTTGTCTTTTACATTATTTACCATTTGCTAATAGGGTGTTACATTGTCAGTCTGGAGCTTCAGCTTCATGAATTGACAGATCTCTTGTCTCGGGAACATAAGAGCATTAATCTTTTGGTTTACACAACCCTCGTTCTGAAATAATTGAATGACTTTGTGCAATCTGCAGCATCACTGAAGTGAAAGTATTTTGCAGTGAGAATAACAACTTTATCTAATTTTATTTCTTCAAAAGACATGAGCAGTTATCTAACATATCGCCTCAATAAGTTTCATCAGCAGCAGTAGCATAAACATTTCTCTTTTACTTGAAAATTGGTTGAATTCATTGCCTCCTGCCAATAACCAAAAAGCACAGTAGTCAATTGAAATATCCTGCAGCTGAAAGCTCTGTCATCGTGAACTCTACTTTGCCTATTTCTGATTAAAGATAGTAATTATTCTGACTATATTGTAGATAATGAAAGATCAAATATTATTCTGAGGTTTGGTATTTTAAGTACTTTTAACATTATTCAGGGAAGGGTACAATAAACTCAGTAGATAATCAAAATTTTTATTTAAGATGAATCACACAGCTTTTGGGGAAGGTACCTGGGTGGCTCAAATGAGTTGAACAAGTATTTTGTGTCTTTAGTTTTCCTCTGATTTGACCTGTTTTACCTTCTTGATTTTTGTTATTTTGGAGGAGTATTGTTTTTGAAAGAAATTCTTTGGGGAATAGCATATGTGTCAGAAAATGGTAATGGTGATAGAGGGGCCTAGATGAGGCCCACAAAATGTTTGTGCCTGGTCTTTAGCATCCTCCCTCATGATTAGTGAAATTCACTGAAGGTACTAAATTGGGAGGTATTGAAAGCACTATGGACCTCAGGGAAAAAATAGTAAAACGAGCATAGGGAAGCTTAGAATAGGTCTGGGAAATACAAAATGGAATAATTCAAGCTAAAAAAATCTAGCAAAAAAGCAATATAAATACAGATATACATTGGGAGAAAGGCACCCATAGCAATAATGCCAGAAGAGACCTAAGAGTGATGGAGAACTACACTTTAAATATATATTTGCAGTGTAATATTGCAACAACAAAAAAGCCATTGTGATTTTGGATGGACTGTGCAGAGGCATCCTGTCTGGGATCTAATCTCTTCCTCTGACGTGTAAAACTACACCTGGCATATTGCATTAATCACTGGTCACCTCATTACCACAATATATAGAGGAACTGGGAGAGTTCTCAGAGAAGTGATAAAAATGACAAGGAGTCAGAGCTGACATACGAAGAAATATTAAAGGAACTTAACACTTTTAGTTTGCCTTAGTGACAATGTGTGAGGACATAATGGTGTACACATTTCTGAAGGGTAATGGTACAGAAGAAGATAACTAAGGGTTTTATAATGAAATTAAGGGAAGAAGAATTTAGTCTGAGTATCAAGAACACTTACTGAAAAGTGAGTTATAGAAGACTGAACAGTTTTCTTATGGAAGTTACATCACCTGGAACATTTTAAAAACTACAGACTAGATAGCTCTAGAATATAATATAGGAAACAACATCCATGGATTGATGGCTGGACTCGATGGCTTACTACAATAGTTCCTGTCCATCTCTGATTTCTGTGAATATGCAGTTTGATTGGCTACAGTATTGATGGGATTCTGAAGACCCTTTTCTTGATCTGCTACTTAGATGAGTGAAACTCACTTATAAAAAAAAGTCTTGTTTAAAATGAGAACAATTAAGTTTAGAAAGCAGCTAATGTCTAATCTAAAGCCTACTAAAGTGAATGGGATACTTTCCATCAGTTGTAGTGGGCTTTGGAAGACACCCCTAGTGTCACAATAATTTGGCAGTAGTCATCATTTTTCAAAACAATGTTGTTACAGCAAATGCCGTTAATAATCTGCAGTGGTAAAACTGGACAGATTCCATTAAACATTTATCAAGTGATTGAATGTAACTCTATGGTCATGCTAATCCAAATAGCAAACTTCAGAAGATTGAATATCAAAATGATACACCATAACACAATTCTGACTTGAAAACAAACCCGCCTTAACATTTCAAAATGGTTGTATCCGTGGAAACTACGCCAACCTAAAGAAGCTTTTTTCAAATGAGCATGCAGTGTTCCTTAAATTCTGGGTGAGAGCCTTTACAATGTATTGTGGTGGTTTTTGGCAGGTATGTTATCAACTAATTAGTGCAACATTAGTATTTATGTTTACTTGTTGACTTCTTCTCATGTTGCAAAAATAAATGAACCATGCATTTGCGATTAGTTTTTATCACATTCCTGATTGGTTTTAATAAAGTCTGCTTCACTTTAAATTTGGAAGGTAATCACACTAAAAATATTAACTACAAAACTGTGGCTTGCATTTTAAGAACATGATTCTGTTGACAGAGTAAATTGTTCCATAGCATTTATAGAGTGCCATGAATACATGCAGTGCTTTTCAGAATATAAGCATTTCAAAACAATGAAAGGTCTCAATTGTTTTCTTAAGTTTTTATAGTATGTATCTTGCACTGTGTTTTCTTCTCTCCAGGGTAAATCTATAACATGTTTTTTGCAGGACAAGGGAAAATTGTATCTAGTGTAATTATGGAAGGATAATTGAGCAACTGTTGTTTTAGAAATTGTGTGTGTCCATAAGGGAATCTTAATGAGCTGTTATAAATCTGCCAATCTGGCAATAGAATTAAAAGCCATCGAGGGAAACAATGCATCACAATTCCAAAAATCAAATTAAAAAATTGTTTTACTGATGTCGGTGTGCTGGCATAATTAAAAGCACTTACTGTAATATGTACAGCACATGTATGTACCAACAGCTAGGGCACAAGGACCTGATGCAAAGTCTGTTGAAGTTATTGAGTGAAAAATCATGACAACACTGAAGGCATAAAAACGGCTATACTGGGTCAGACCAATAGTTCGTGTAGCCCAGTATCCTGTCTTCTGAGAGTGGCCTGTACTAGATGCTTCAGCGTGAATAACAGAACAGGGCAATTATTGAGTGGTCCAGTCCCAGCTTATGGCAGTCAGAGCTTTAGGGATACACGGAGAATGGGGTTGTGTCCCTGACCATCTTGGCTAATAGCTCCATGGACCTATCCTTCATGAACTTATCTAATTCTTTGGCAAAATACCTATTGACGTCAGTTGGGCCAGGATTTGATCCACTGACTTCATAGGGCTTTGGATCATATAAGGATTATGGATTTTATGAATTATTTTCTTATTAATCTACTGATAACATAATTAATATTCTTTGACCGGTAAACAGTCCTCATCCTCTCAAATTTATGTTACTATTTTTCTCCCCAATGTGAAAAAGTTTACAATCCAAGTCAAATATGATACATGGAGCAGTTCACACACAAGAAGGTAAGCCAACATCAATGTGCTGATTAGTGAATGAATGCTATACAAAGCCTTTTTAAAAAACTTGGTTCTGTGCTTTTTTTTTAAATGACACATAACAGAGGCCTTAAGTTTATTTTTTTCTTTATAAGTATCAAAAATAAGAAGTCCAGTCTTCCGTTTTTTGCTGGAGAACTTCTTGGAGATTTCTGAGAATGTGCATTTTGAGATCTCTCATCTTAATTCATAGAATAATAGAATATCAGGGTTGGAAGGGACCTCAGGAGGTCATCTAGTCCAACCCCCTGCTCAAAGCAGGACCAGTCTCCAACTAAATCATCTCAGCCAGGGCTTTGTCAAGCCTGACCTTAAAAACCTCTAAGGAAGGTAGTTCCACCACCTCCCTAGCTGGCATGACAACCCCATTAAAATGTGCTAGTAAAGTAGCCTAGCAACTAGACATGTATGAGTTCTTATAAAAATTGCATAACTAATTTGCTATATGTTGTGAAAAGATCTCATATTTAATTGAAGTAGTGGCTTGCTGAACCCTTAGCAGAGATTTTCATAGAATCATAGGTCTGGAAGGGACCTGGGGAGGTCATCTAGTCCAGTCTCCTGCACTCATGGCAGGACTAAGTATTATCTCGGTGTTTGTCTAACCTGCTCTTAAAAATCTTCATTGATGGAGATTCCACTATCTCCCTGAGCAATTTATTCCAGCGCTTAAACCCATTGCTTCTTGTCCTATCCTCAGAGGTTAAGAACAACAATTTTTTCCCCCCTCCTTGTAACAACCTTTTATGTACTTGAAAATTGTTATCATGTCCCCTCTCAGTCTTCTCTTTTCTAGACCAAACAAATCCAATCTTTTCAATCTTATCCAATTTGTCCACCTCTTTCCTGACATGTGGCACCCAGAACTGGACACAATACTCCACTTGAGGGCTAATCAGCACGGCGGAGTGTGGACTAATTACTTCTCATGTCTTGCTTACAACACTCCTGCTAATACATCCCAGAATGATGCTTACTTCTTTTTGCAATAGTGTTACACTGTTGACTCATATCTAGCTTGTGGTCCCCAGATCCCTTTCCACCGTATTCCTTCATAGGCAGTCATTTCCCATTTTCTATGTGTGCAACTGATTGTTCCTTCCTAAGTGGAGTACTTTGCATTTTTCCATATTGAATTTCATCCTATTTACTTCAGACTATTTCTCCAGTTTGTCCAGATCATTTTGAATTTTAATCATATCCTCCAAAACACTTGCACCCCTCCTAACTTTGTAAAGTTTGCGGACAATACCAGTGTACTCTCTATGCCATTAACTAAATCATTAATGAAGATATTGAACAGAACCAGAGGCAGAACGGATCCCTGTGGGACCCGACTTGTTATGTCCTTCCAGAATGCCTGTGAATAACTGATAACTACTCTCTGGGAATGGCTTTCCCACCAGTTGTGTACCCACCTTACAGTAGCTCCATCTAGGTTGCATGTCCCTAGTTTGTTTAGTCCAAGTGTTGGTTAGACATTGGAGTTACATGAGTGCTGACAAAAACAGTTGTAAATAGTATGACTTAAATTCCTTCCCCATTGTTTAGCTTCAAGTCTCTTGCAACACCGTAACTTCCATAGTTTTCTAGGTGCTATAGAGTCTTCAAGGTAGACGAGACCTGAATTTTTAATGTTTTCATGATCTCCTTATACTTGTTAAATAAATACGTGTTAAAGTAATAACACATCTATTTTTTCACAAGTTCAGGTTTTCCTTAAAGGGGATTTGAAACAGTAGAGCGAGAGGATGTTTTGTATACAGGAAGTGGGACAATGTGGTGCATCACAGGTACCATCTTAGTTATTTTATTACTTACTATGTGCTACTTACAAATGATACAATATGAACAAATGACTTGGGAGACATTATATTCTGTATTTAAAACTAGCACTTTGAAAGTCTTTTAATGTATTCACATTTCACTAAAAATTCAAAGCCATGCATAATTAACAAGAAACTCTAACTGAAAAGATTGCTATAAATTATGGATAGTGGGAACAGGGAGGGAGGATATATGGTTGTGTGTAAAAATAGATACTTGCTTCTGCCCAGTTTCACTAGTGCAGCTATCGTTTGAATTTTAGCATTTGTTGTGGATTGGATAGACCATTTTTGATATTTTAGCAGATATGAGCATGGAAGAAAATAATTACTGCTACTGCTGTGCAACAAATCTGACAAGAATTTTGTGACAAGAAATGTGAATTTAAGTATTAGAGCTGAAGATAAAGCTAATATAGTGGAATAATACATAGAGTTCAGTGTTAATACTGAGAGACCCAGTCACTGAAATTAGAACGGACTTATTACATTTTTGAATTTATATTAATCACTGGATTGCAGTAGACTGAAATATGCATCCACTGCAGTTCGTAAGATGAACATAGACAGCAAATCCTGTCTCACCAAATACATAAATACATTCTAGTTTTATCCTCATATTTTTAAAACGGCAATACGATAACATTGTGGCCTTTCCCCTTTATCTTTAGTATTTGATAATTGTACTGTAGATTTTTACGGTTCACAGTGTGAAAGCTCAGTCTGATGATCTGAACGGAGCTGAACGTAATGAACATAGTGAACATAATGAAGATAGTCTTTGTCTCGAGAGGATTACTCACCAAGATATTATACCTAGGAGTGCTAAAGAAGAAAAGGCACAGAATGCTGTTGGTGGGACCCTGCATCTCCTTATGCACCTGAGGACCAACCCACACTCAGGTCCTCCTGAGAACTCATTCCATCCACTAAGCCTTTCAGCAGTAATATTCCAAAAAGAGGGAGTATGGTAATGATTAGAGCAGGGTGGATTGATCTAAATCACCATGCGGATTAAATTTATCAATTTAAATAATCAATTGTAATCAACTTTCCCATTTGTACTTAATTACTTTCTAAAGACAGGTGCATTCTCACTGGTTGACATAACCATTAAAACATGTTGATTTACAACTAAACAGAGCCTTTACCCTAGATTTGGCACATCTTTTTGTTACCTAGGAGGGTATGCTGTAATTATGTACATTTATTTAAGCAGCAACAATGTTTAATATTTTCAAATTCTTGTTAATTACTTGTACATTTTTAATATGTTAGAAAATGGTGAATGGTACATTGATTATTTGCTAATAATTAACTTTTTGGACATGACTTGTATCAAGCTGCATTATGATGATGGTAAATGGAATTTAATTAAACATACACCACTATATACATTTTTATTTTTTATTTAACTTGACAAGCTCTTAATACAGTACCTGATCTATTGTGCCATATTTATAAAGTTTGACCTCAAAAGTTACATGTTTTTTCTCCTGATTATTTCTTTATATAAAAAACCAGCCTTTAACTCAAAGTCACTGATAGAAGCTCATGGATTTGGCATATTTATTTTTATTGAAATGTTTTAAGAGATTATAATAAATTTATGCTTTAACATATTTTGTATTAAAGTCAGATCTCATTTTAAGCAGTTTTATTTTTTAAAAAGAAAAACTTGTTGTAATTTAAATAACAAAATCCAATTTAAATGAAAAAATCCAACTTTTTAATTCCCCTCCCCCACTCCAAACAAACAACAACATAATCAAATTTTATCCACTGTGGATTTGATTCATCCTGAAATGACCAATTTTTGTCTTGGGTTTTTTTTTGTTTATTTTGTTTTTCAGGCCTTAGCAAAAAACTCACACCTAAAAAATGAAACTTTTTTTTCTTATTTTCCCTTTTAAAAAGTTAAATCTAGCTAAATTTCTAATTGAGACATTGTTTTAAAACATTTTGTTTTGGAAATCTTGAAATAAAATGTTTCATCTTTTTCAGAACCCTCCCCCCACCCTTTTTATTTTGCTGAAACTATTTGATGAATTTGTGAACAGTTTTGGCTTGCCTGAAACTGCATTTTTTGTCACATAAAAATTCAACGAGCTGTTATCTGCTGATATTAACATAAAATGTGGGCACAGTTTTAAAGTGCAAATTTAAGCAGAAGTCATATTGCAGTTAGTGGGAATTTTGACAGAGTAAGGACTTTCAAGGTTGTGTCTTCTATACTCTGCATCACTAAGTGATTGGTTCTTCAATCTATCATATGGCCTGTGTCAGAGAAAAGTGTTTGGTGCCATATTTTACTTTGTATTTGCATAGGACTAGGCACTCTTTACCTGGTGAAGATATAATAGTGATGGCAGTTTTTATGTTGTTAAATGACCATGGAATGCTTTACATTATAGACAGGCCAAATAGAAAGTGTTGGAAGGACTGCAGCTAGGTTATGAGAGAGACAAGGTGGGCGAGGTAATGTTTTACTGGACCAAATTCTGTTGGTAAAAGAGACATGTTTTTGAGCTACACAGAGATCTTCAGATCTGGGAAAGGTAATGTTACAGCTAAATACATAAGGTTTACACCTCTGCAGTTACTGGACAAAGAAGAGTTAGTGGGTTACAGATTGTTGTAATCTATAATGTGCCATAACAGATGCAAAACCTGCAGACATATATTACCACTGCGACAATGATCAATATCCCTCATAAGACACCTTTCAAGATCCATGGGTCTACACATGCATGTAACAACGTGTGGTGTAGCTCATCCAGTGCAGAAAATGCCCCAACTACATAATATGTAGGTGAAGCCCAGACAATCACTATGCTCTCAAATGAACTTACACAGAAAAATAAGACAAAACACTCCATTACCTGAGGGTGAACACTTTTCACAGAATGATCACTCCATATCTGACCTCTCAGTCCTCATCCTCAAAGGAAATATGCACAACACCTTCCGAAGAGGAGCCTAGGAGCTTAAATTCATAATTCTGCTAGATACAAAAATCATGTACTTGTTACAACAATCTGTAGCTCACTCTTTTGTGTAACTGCAGAAGTGTTAATTGCCTACTTCATTTTGAATGATTTTTTGCAACATAAGTTAACTTTATTCTTAACAATCTGTTCCACCTTTGTATTTAGTTGTGATGTGCTGATTACCTTTCCCAGACCTGCGGAATGGCTCTGTGGAGCTCGAAACCTTGTTCCTTCACCAGCAGAAGTTGGTCCAATAAAAGATATTACCTGACCCACCGGTCTCTCTCTCATATCCTGGGACCAACCAGCTACATCTCTGCAGCAAGGTTAGGTGATGTCTCCCTGCCTATCCTTGAAGTGTCTGACATTTACTTGTCATAACATTTGATCATCTGTAATTTCTGGTTTAGGATGCCTTCTGTCCCAGGCATGGTTGCAATGTTATTTAATTGGCCAGTATGGATATGGTATTTCTAGCTTTGTAATAAAACATTCATGATCCCCAGTAACTCAACAAAGGCACGTGTCATTGCTGCTGCTCTCAGCTTTATATACACTTGTATTGCCATTTACTATACTGATGTATTTCTCTCTACAACACTATTTGTGGTATTCTCTGATTTGAGAATGGAAAATACCTCAAATATGGTATGGTACCTATGGTGGCACACTTTATGCACTTGGGCATGGTGCTGTCATTGAATTTATTCACAGGGTGCCCGTCAGATGCCTTACATAAAAGTATAGTTGTACCCCACCATTATTATAAGGTTTTTGTTAAATAGTGTCACTGTGTTAGGGGCACAGCTATCACTTACATTGCACTATATGATGGCTTAGTGGCCTGTGCATAAAGTTTGCTATATCTAAACTCTCTGGAACCTGCAAGGGATGATGCACCCCTCTATCATTCTGAAGTAGATATATTGAGTACCAAGAAGTTTAATGTGTAGGTTTCTGTCATCTGAGATCTTCAGAATTGAAGTCTTGTTTGTTCTGCATAGCTACTAAAATTCCCAAGGCACTTTTCTGAAAATGAAGTTTATCTCTAGTGTCCTTGTTCCTTCCCCTCTCTGTTTGTAAATATGCCCCCTATACTGATTTTTAAAGAGCCACCATTTGAGGGGGGAGGGAAGGGAAGGAGCAGCGTGTCTAAATGTTAAATTGTGATAATCTCTATCATATCATTATCCCTTCATAGCACTCAGGTCTTCGAGGAATTTTGTCTGTATGATGAACCTGCAGCTTATTCATCTTGTCATATAGCTCAGGCATACGACTAGATTAAGCTAACTGCTTTGTGCACACCATTTTGCACAAAGGTACGCATCCAACAGTGATTTATTCAGTCTTTGCTAAATTACTACAGAGAGCATTGTCAGGGTTTTCTGAAGAGTTCAATGGCAAACCACAAAGCAAGTGGGAGAGGAGAGAGTGTAAAGAGAGAGATGAACACAGAAATACAGAAATGAAAGCCTGGAGAAAAAAAGAGACTATCACCTTCTGTGATGGAGAATGAGAAAGCAATAATCGCAGAATTACATAGGTGACAGCTTATCTCCCAGGGCCAACTTGTAGGTTATCATGAAGGTAGCACTGCAGACCAGAGCCTTGCAAATCATGTGGCAAGAGAGATAAATTTAATGAAGTAAACAGGCAGAATGCCATTTGACCTTGGATTTGTAGATCTAATGGACAATGACAGTTGAGCAGCGTGTTCGATGCCTGCTCAGTCCTGAGCAATCTACACACTCAACGATCTGCTGAGAAGCAGCAGATGTACTTGTGTAATTCCTTTTTAAGAATAATCACTGTAATATCTGCATTGAGCATTAAATATATTCACAGCAAGAAAAGGCTTTAGTTTTATTAACGATGAAAAAATCCTCACGAAGCTGCCTTTAATAATGTACAAATGCCATGATGCATCGCATCATTCTGTTTTAACTTTCCTTCCAGAATAGCATCTGAAATGGAGAATAGGCCCAACAGTGTCACAGTAGTATAGGTGCCTGCACTATTTGCAGAGATTTTTTTTGTAGGAGTCTGTGGTTAAGATGAATATTTTGTTCTTAGCACCATCCTTTTCTCTCCATCACCATTGCAGCCTGTCAGTATAAAATTCATTGTTGTTTGCAGCGGTGTTTCTAGCGGTACTGGTCCCAGGGTATTAGAGAGACAAGATGAGTGAGGTAATATTTTTTTATTGGGCCAACTTCTACAGGTGAAAGAGACAAGCTTTCTAGCTACACAGAGCTCTTTTTCTGGTTTGGAAAAGGTATTCAGAGTATCACAGCTAAATACAAGGTGGAATAGATTGTGTAATGAGTTATGCTACATAAATAGCCTATATGGCACAAGTGGCACCGTTCCACCTTGTGTTTAGCAGTGTTTAGTAGCTCAAAAGTATGTCTCTTTCACCAACGGGAGTTGTCCAATAAAAGAGATTACCTCACTTGACTTGTCTTTCTAATATGAAAACCTGCCTTTTGCAAGCTCTCTTAGCTCAAAATCTGCACAGGTATACACATGCACACAAATGAAGTGCTGCATGGAAATGAGAGTTTTGATCTGATACAAACTATTGTGGTGATTCTAGCACATGTATGAAAATTTGTTCATAACTGACTTCCCAAAGAAAATGGATGTAGATGGAACTAACTGGTAAACCCCCCACAACCAACATTTGACATGTCACCTGTAACCTGATTTATGTAGCATCAGTCTATTGTGGATCCGATTAGTGCAGCATATTTACAAACCTTTTTTTACACTGTAGTAATGGTGTTGATTTCAGTGGAATTACTTCTTATTTATATCAAGATCAGTCAGAGAAGAATTAGGTCCTGTACTGTACGTAAAAAAATACATGGACACAATAAAAGATGACTGTGGGCCTCAGACTTGTATTTCCTGGCTTCAGTAAAGTGTTGCAACTTTTCTGTGTAAATGTAATTTGTGTGTTAACACAGCACACAGAATATATTGCATCTATAACATACCTACAGATATTTCCTAGGGAATTTATTAACTATCTACCAAGGTAGATTCTCTCTGCTGTGCTGCCACAGACAATGTGATAGTTAGGTCTTAAAGATTCACATTAACACTAGCTGCTCAAGACACCTTAATATTCAGTTCAATTTTAACAATGCAAAACCTCCAGATATTCCCTTACTATTAAAATCAGATGGAATAACTGGAGTCTGTAAAATCTTGTGCACCAGTATTGTTAAGGCTTACTTAAAGGTATGCCAATCTTACCCAGGCAAAACAAATGTTAGTAGCGTTGACTGAATAGCACTTCCGGGAGCTGCCTGAGATAAGTGCCACCGACAGCCTGCACCCCTGATCCCCTCCCACCTTTATATGGTAGATAGTTAATAAATACAGTTGATGAGGCAACAATATATAGTACATAGAAAACTGACCAGCCAGGTACCTAAAGACTTTAACTTAAACTTGTAAATAATTGGGTTAATCCGGATTATTAATTGACAAGATATCAGATAGTAAGGTTACCTGTGTTTATTAAATCAAGTTGCATTGATTAAGAAATGAGAGTATGTTTACAGAAAGGTGATGCATACTAAATGGTACCAGACCTGTTAACACTATGTTAATACTACATCTTTATTATGCTTTAATTTTACCAAGACCCTAACAGCTTTCACTACTTATAATTAGCATGGGTTCAAACAAGAGTCTCAACCAATCATTCCATTGTCCTTTGTGGTTGGGTATTTTTACATTTTCCACAAGATGATTCATGTCCCCAGTAATAAAATTCATTTGCTATCATTCACCATTGTTTCTCCTTTTGTCCTTAGTACTTTTTTGTGGTTTCCATTTTGACTTTTATAACTTGTTCTAGTACTAACAGTTACAAGCACAAAAACAACTTTAAGAAAGCTGCAGCGATATTTCACAGAATGTACTTACATTCTATAAGCAACAAAAGCATATGGTACTTGAAGATATGTTCACTTTTTAATTCCTTGACATAACTTGTGAGGGATCCTGGGAGGTCTTAAGTCATGTGGGAACTAGGGTTGCCAACTCTCTACTCTCACAAAACTGAACACCCTTGCCCCGCCCTTTACCCCTCCAGGGCCCCACCCCTTAGAGGCCCCTCCCACCACTCACTCCAGCCCCCCTTCCCGCTGTCGCTTGCTCTCTCCACTCTCACTTGCTCATTTTCTCTGGGCTGAGGCAGTGGGTTGGGATGTGGGAGGGGTGACGGCTCTGGCTGGGGATGCTGGCTGTGGGTGGAGCCAGGGATAAGGCGTTTGGGGTGCAGGGGGGTGCTCTGGGATTCAGAGGGTGGGAGGGGGATCAGAGCTGGTGCAGGGGGGGTGAGGGCTCCAGCTGGGGGTGCAGGCTCTGGGGTGGGGCTGGGGCTGAGGTATTTGGGGTGCAGGAGAGTGCTACGGGGTGGGACCAAAGCATTTGGAAGGGGATGAGGGCTGGGGCAGGGGGTTGGGGTGTGGGAGGGGGTCAGGGGTGTAGGTTCTCGATGGCACTTATCTCAGGCAGCTCCCGGAAGCAGCAGCATATCCCCTGGCTCCTACGCAGAGGCGTGGCCAGGTGGCTTTGTGTGCTGCCCTATCTCCAGGTGCCGCCCCTGCAGCTCCCATTGAACATGGTTCCTGGCTAATGGGAGCTGCAAAGCTGGCACTTGGGGCGGGGGCAGCGCGCAGAGCCCCCAGGCTGTCCCTGTGCCTAGGAGATGGAGAGGGGGATATGCCGTTGCTTCCGGGAGCCATGCGGAGGCATGGCAGGCAGGGAGCCAGCCTCAGCCCTGCTACATCACCGACTGGACTTTTAATGGCGCCATCAGCAGCGCTGACCACAGCTGCCAGGGTCCCTTTTTGACCGGACAGTCCAGTAGAAAACCAGACAACTGGCAACTTTAAGTGGTTCCCAAATTATATTGTTACCTTTGTACTAGACCAAGTATGGTTTGTCCATCACCAAGATCATAAATTAATATAGTTTAGGTCCCAATTAATTTATATTCTTTGGGTAACTGGCTCATGAGTTTTGCTATTCTTTTACCTGAAGGGAACTGTGGTTTATTCTTTTTTATGTTGGGATGAAATTCAATAAAAGCAAGTACTAAGTACTGCTCTTAAGAAGGAAAAATCAAATGAACAACTACAAAATGGGGAATAACTGGCTACGCAGTAGTACTGTAGAAAAGGATCCGTGGGGGGGGGGGCAGGCATGATAGTGGATCACAAATTAAATATGAATCATCAGTGCAATGCTGCTGTGAAAAGGAGCTGTCATTCTGGGATGTATTAACAGGAGTGTCGTATGTTCGCTGTACTTGGCACTGGTGAGACCTCAGCCGGAGTACTGTGTCCAGTTTTGGGAATCAGACTTAAGGGGGTGGGCAAATTGGAGTGAGTCCAGAGGAGAGCAACAGAATAAGAGGCTTAGAAAACATGACTTATGAGGAAAGGTTGAAAGAATTGGGCATGTTTAGTCTAGAGAAGCGAAGACTGAGGGGGTGTGTGTGTGTAATAATTTTCAAAGATGTAAAAGGTTGTCATAAAGAAGACGGCGATCAATTGTTCTCCAGGCCTACCGTGTGTACAACAAGAAGGAATTGGGTTAGTTTGCAACAAGACAGATTTAGTATAGATATTAGGAAACACTTTCTATTTCTAAGAATAGTTAAGTACTGGAACAGGTTAGCTACAGAGGTGATGGAATTCCATCAATGGAGGTTTTTAAGAACATGTTTAGACAAACACCTGGCTTACTTGATCCTGCCTCAGCAAGTGGGGATGGACTAGACAATCTCCAGAGGTCTCTTATAGCCAGTGAGGGCAGGGGCATAGATGAAAAGTGCTGGGGGGGCCACGTGCGCCCACCCCCGATTTCTTGGGACGTCTCAGGCGGGGATGCCCACAGTGAGGAGGCAGCACTCCCCCTGGCAGTGGTACACTCAGTGTGACCATGCAGCATGAGGAGAGAGGAAACATCAAGGCGGCTGGCTGCCTGCTGAGCAACTCCTCATCAACCACAGGGGGTTGCTTTGCCTTCCCTGCTGCTGGAGTCCCACGCATCACCTCTGCCTCCACCCCGACTCACCTTGGTGGATGGTCTGCAAAGCAGGCAGCAACACTGGGACTCCAGCAGCAGGGAAGAAGAAACAGCAGCTACAGGGCTTGGGGGGAAGAGCTCAGCTGGCAGCCTGCTACCCTGTGGCTTCCTCCCTCCCCAGGCTGTAGGGACACAGACAGAGTGCGGCTGCCAGAGGGAGCACTGCTTCCTTGCTGCTGGATGTCCCAACCAGAGCTGTCCAGAGAAATTTGGTGTGGGGGGCGGGGGTGGCTCCAAGCACCAGCACACCAAGCGTGTGCCTGGGGCGGCAAGGCATGGGGGGCGCTCTGCTGGTCGCTGCGAGGGCGGCAGGCAGGTTGCCTTCGGCTGCATGCCTGCGGCAGGTCTCCCGGTCCTGTGGCTTCGGCGGACCTTCTGCAGGCATGCCACCGAATCCTTGGGACCAGGGACCTCCCGCAGGCAAGCCACCAAAGGCAGCTTGCCTGCCGTGCTTGGGGTGGCAAAATAGCTAGAGCTGCCCCTGGTGGGGGGACACGTGACCCTGCATGTTCCCCAGGCCTCTCCTCTGCTTCTAGCCCTGTATTTCTATTATCCTGTTTATCTAGATGTCCAAACATTTTGAGAGAGAACCATTTTTTAGCATGAATCTATCAATGGTGATTTACTAATCTCATAGGTGTGGGTGCTAATTGAGTGTGGGGCCAATGATTCCCCAATTTCACATGACGGTTTAATGGGAGCCCCTGTGTTAGCTCACATAACCATACCATTACATGTCTCATTCTTACCCAGTGTTATGTTCGTCAGTCACATATTTTGCTTATGTCCGAACTGTTTGGAATCTTCTAGCAAAATATGTTAAATATCAGTTTGCACTCAGAGTCTCACGTTTTGAATGCCCAAGTGGTGGAGAAAGCATTTCCATGGGCTGATGTGGGCTTTAGCATGGGCGGCCAAATGTGCCAACACTTATCAGGCCCACTGGGAATTTGGTGTCTTAATGTTAACTTTGTTTATTTAACAAAATATAGAAGAAATGAAAGTTTAGAAAGTGAGATGGATTATGAAGTGCTATCTTGGTAGCTCTGTACTGAATAAACTTGTTGCTTCTAAAACGCTCCTTTCCATGTAGAAAACTGTGAAAAGAGAACACTATTTAATAAGAATTGTTTACCAGGTTGGTCAAAATATCAATATACTGGGTTGCACCATGTTTTAAACTTTTTACCACCCAGTCCATAGGAGAAGCTAAACCATTCAACTCACGTATTGCCCACAGGTCAAATAATGAAGACAAATGGCACATGAAATTGTGTCATTTGATTATAGAAGAGCAGCTTTTTATGATGTTGACAGTTTCAGTGTGCCTTCTGCAGAAATTTACACACCAGTCATCTGTTTAAGTATGCAGAAGAAGATTAGGAAAAAGTGGAAAAATAGCCTGTCTATTGAGGTCTCTCTTCAGCAGGCATGGATAACCTGATGCCAAAAATCTGTCACACTCTTTGAGTACAGGTTTGCAGTGTGAAAGCCATGCAAAATAAAGTATTTCAGACTGCACGGTGAAATTCTTAAATTGCAGTGAGCCTCAGTTGTCATCTCCTAATTTTAAATTGTTTCTAGTACCATGTGTTTCCAGGAACACCTAATGCATTCACCAGTTGCAAACATTTGCAAGGAATATACAATGAAGGAAAAGTAAAGCCAATCCAATCAGAGTGGGTGAACTTCCAGACAGATCATATATTAAGCAGTGATAAGGTCAAGCAACAGGGTCATTAATTAGATTATTATGGTGAGTGTAGATTGTGAGGTGACAACGCTTGAATAATTTTAATGTGAATCGCTTTTATACAAATGATTAGATTTAGCACACAAATTATATCACTACTGTTCATGAAGCCTTTTCTTCACAGGGTTAGGTGGCTAGTGCACATTGAGCTGATTTAACTTTGTTTAGGAGGGAAATGAGTGCCCTGGACACTAGATACAGGATTATTTTGGTTTTTAGAAGTACATTTTCTACAGTTAGGCCCTGGATTTTAAAAGTTAAAGCTTTGTACGTACACACAGCCAAGATTTGTATCCTCAGTTAGATAGCCTCTTTCTTCCCAAAACAACTTGAGTTCATCTCTATTTGTAATTGGCAGCTCCCAGCTCAGAGACTTCTACCTGCCCCAAATACTTCTGGCCTGATTCTGATCTCCCTTACATTAGAAGTTCAATTGTTCAATATTACATCTAAAATAGGAGAAGTTCCACTGAACTCCTTAATTACACCAGTATAAAATTGATATAAGTGAGGTCACAATCACATATTGATGGAGTATTTTCCCCACCCTTGAGCATATGTTTTGAGATGACCTGAAACTGCTGGGCTCTCTTGAGTTACTGAGCAGAACAGTTCTCTTCCTGAGTTGGACCCAGCACCCCGTGGAATTGAAGTCAATTGTAAAGTAGGACAAAATTTGGCTTGTGGTTACTGGGGCCAGCTTGCCAACCCAAAACGTAAGTCTGCCTTTCATTTATTGTCTTCCTTAACTTCCTCATTATTGGCAAAAAGACCCATACTGTTAAAGACAATTGAACTTCTAATTTCTTAAACATAAATATGCAATTTAAGTCAAATTAGTTGAAAACTGTTGCTGGAATTACTTTGTTTTCTAGTAGAAACTGACTTGGGAGAGAATAGTTTTCAACCCTATCAAAAATGTCTTCCATTTTCTCATTAAAGAAATAGTGGTCTGTGGTCTAGATTTACATCGAGGCAGCATAAACCAGGTTCTGCCCCACCTTTTGTGGGTTTTTTTCTTTACTGTTTTGGAATGTTTGTCGCTCTCTTGCTGTACATAGAATCTCTGTTCTTGACGGTTAGATCACAGAAACTCTCTTGGGAACTGCCAACTGATGTGCCAAGACTACTTCTGCCCCTGCTTTCCCTGCCAACTCAGGACCCCAACACCTTGTCTTGCTGAGCCAGACACTCCCGTCTGCTCCAACGCAGACCCGGTGTCTGAATTACTTGCCCCAAAGCTGCAGTCTTAACTGAAAGCAACTTACAGAAGTGTTTCTGTCTTTAACACTCAGATGCCCAACTCCCAATGGGGTCTAAACCTCAAATAAGTCTGTTTTACCCTATATAAAGCTTATACAGGGTAAACTCGTAAATTGTTCACCCTCTATAACATTGATAGAGAGACATGCACAGCTCTTTGCCCCTCCCCCCCGTATTAATACATACTTTAGGTTAAATAATAAGAAAAAAAGTGATTTTATTAAATACAGAAAGTAGGATTTAAGTGGTTCCAAGTAGTAACAGACAGAACAAAGTGAATTACCAAGCAAAATAAAATAAAAACACGAAAATCTAAGCCTAATACAGTAATATAACTGAGTACAGATAAAATTTCACCCTGAAAGATGTTTCAATAAGTCCCTTTCACAGACTGGACGCCTTCCTAGTCTGGGCACAATCATTTCCCCTTGTTCCAGCTTAGGTGGTAGCTAGGGGATTCCTCATGATGGCTCTCCCTTTCCTGTGTTCCACCCACTTACATATCTTTTGCATAAGGTGAGAATCCTTTGTTCCTCTGGGTTCCCACCCCCGAGGGACATCTCTGTGTTTTTTGCCGCCCCAAGCATGGCAGTCAGGTAGCCTTTGGCGGCTTGCCTACTGGTGATCCTCTGGTCACATGGATTCGGCGGTGTTTCTGCAGGTGATCTGCTGGTTCCACACCTTTGGCGTACCCACCACTGAATTGCCACCGAAGCCACGGGATCAGCGGACCTTCCGCAGGCATGCTGCCAAAGGCTGCCTGACTGCCGCCCCCTGCATCTTGCCTCCCCAGGCACACGCTTGCTGCGCTGGTGCCTGGAGCCACCCCTGCCACTCCCCTTCCCCCCCCCAATGAAAAAGTACCAGGTTAAGGATGGATTCCAGTTCAGGTGACATGATCACATGTCACTGCAAGACTTCATTACCCACTTGCCAGCACACACATAAACAGGAAGACTTACAAGTAAAACACACCCATCTGCAGATAATTGTCCTGGTTAATGGGAGTCATCAAGATTCCAAACCACCATTAATGGCCCACACTTTGCATAATTACAATATGCCCTCAGAGTTATATTTCATATTTCTAGTTTCAGATACAAGAGTGGTACATTTATACAAATAGAATGATCACACACAGTAGATTATAAGCTTTGTAATGATACCTTACAAGAGACCTTTTGCATGAAGCATATTCCAGTTACATTAGCATATTGTCATAAAATCATATAGCGTGCAATATCACAGGGTTTTTTTCTTTACTGTTTTGGAATGTTTTTTTTCTCTCTCTGTACATAGAATCTCTGTTCTTAGAGTTAAGTTGCCTATAATATGTGTCATTTTTCTGTGTGCATATCTTCAAGGCTTAGGCAAGCTATTTAGCCTTAATTCATACCACCAAGTGTGGCAAAGAAGTGGACCAGTATAGTAGTAATAATACCTAGCTCATATATAGCACTTTTCCTCTGTAGATTTTAAAGTGCTTTAAAAAGGAGGTCAGTATCATTAGCCCCATTTTACAGATGGGGAAACTGATGCACAGAAAGGCCCAAGATCACCCAGCAGGCTAGTAGCAGAGCTGGGAATAGAAATTAAAGGTCTTCTGAGTCCCAATCCAATGCTCTATCCACTTGACTAGTCAGCCTCCCACTAGCATGAACTGAAGGTGGATGTATCAATGTTTACTTCAAATGCTTGTACTGTTCGTCCATTTATTTAAAGTAATTGTTTAAAGGTAAAGTATTTGTTAGAATGATACCTAATATACTGAATTACTGGGAGGCTCTCAGATATTATGTTGATGAGGGCAGTATAAGAACTATATAGACTAGCATAATATGATGTGTTTTTACTATTATAAGTAAAACCTCTGTCTTCTCATAGTAGAACCTGCTAGGAAAATAATTACATTGCCAATATGGGCTGAGCTCAAGTATTTTTTCACTGCTAGTCTTTTGGTATTATTACTATCCCTTTTTACAAAATTGTTAAACTCTTCCATGTGCTTATTGCCAGGGTCCTGGGGTGGGGTTGGAGGCTCACGGTCAACTTTCTAGGCCAAGGTCAATACCAGAGGTCAGAACTTGTGCTGTGGTTCCATGTTCAGCTCAAAGGGCAGCCAAAGTCAATGCTGGGAGTCAGGAGGAAAGAAGCGGAGATGGTTGTGGTGCTGCTGTGTGGACACGTCCTGGTATGTCCTGTAGCATTATATAGAGTCAAGGGGCCAGTCAGGAGCCTCCAACGTGGCTGCCAATCAGATGTCTCAGGCAGAACTTCCGTAGTGTATGGCTGCTGTGTGTTTCAGCAAGCAGCTGGGTTACAGTTGCTGTGGCAACACAGAGGTGTCTACTGTCTGGCCACTTTGCTGATCTGGGTTTAAGTCCCACCACTCCTGATGTATGCCTGCAGCTACCAGGGCACTGGCTTTCCCTGTCAGTGGTTGCTTCGTTTACAGACTTTGAATGAGAAGTCAGCACCATTATATTGACTATTATTATACTATTTTCTGGCTTCTCATCTTTACCCCATTTGAGTTCTGCACACCCAAGCAGAAGAGGATGTGAGTGTCTTTCTCCTGGCCACCCTGTGCCTCACAACTTTTTCTTTCTGTTTCCTCATTTACCTCTGCTCCTCCACGCTCTGTCTGTCCTGGTTCTCTGTCCCTCCCCTCTCCTCAACAAGCAGCAAGTTTGTGTGGGAGGTGCCATGGTTATAAGGGCCCCACAGGCTAGGGTTGTACTTGCCACCATTCTGGTCTGTGAGCGCCAGCACCAGTGATGAACTGACTATTTTCACTCCCTGTGAACCACGCAAGTCCAGCAGCATGCATCAGTCACTTCTCATTCCCAGAGCAGTGGGGAGTGATTCACTGCTCCGACTCCTATAGCCTTTGTCTGATAGAGGCTAAAGTTCCCTGAGGGGTATGGGAAACAAATTCCCTAAGGATAGCTGCCATCCAGGTCCCTAGATCCAAGCACACCCAACACTTAGAGGTGCTTGGATTCAGACTTGGGACCATCTCTACTTAGAGGCTAATTCTGTTTTTGCATTTTAAAATGAATAATGAGTATTCCCCTGTGTAAGTTTCAACATGCCTTGGCATTTAGCAGCACTGAAAAATGAAGCATTAGAGTAGCATGAGAGAAGCTGATCTTGCTGTGTCTCTGACCCAGTCAAAATCAGGGAGAACTAGATGTCTCACTAGTCATAGGAATTATTAGCTGACATAGAGAGGTACGCACCTCACATTAATAGGTACTAATGACATTAATATGGTATATAGGTGTTGGGAAGTTATATTAACTGAGTGCATTATGCTCTTCTCATAATTCTATTTACTCATGTCAAGTATCCCACAATTTGCAAAACTAAATCAGCTTTGGCAAGATATATGAATATTCTACCTGTGTACAAGCTTAGGAGGTGCCTTCATCTGGAATGTAGTGTCCAAAACAAAAGAGAAGGAATGATACTGAACTGGTACCAACTGGTCAGTTAGAACTCAGTGATTTATGGAAAGCTCTCTAACTTGTAAACAGTCTGGCATAAATAGAGGTAGTTTGGGTGGACGTATTTTAGAAGCACACCTTCTGTGTTAAGGTGAACTGCACGCTATGAGAAACAAGCTTCCCAGAAGGATTGGCATGGTTTAACTCTTTCCTTTCTGTAGTCCACTGTTTTGTCTTTAGACAATAAATTTGGCAAAGCTTGATTATTTGGTCTCTCAAACATTTTTAGTGTAGTCAAGCATTGGCCATACCTTTAACAAGAGTGTTTTCTCAGGAGATTTTCAGATCAGTGCAGTTCAGAACGTGCTTTTCTGAAATGAGCATTTCCTCATCATAATGCATGGGGAAGAGCAGGAGTCACAACAACGAGTGATAAGATGTTTTTCTGTAACAACGATCAATCAGAGCTGTCTGTTCAGAGTAGAAAATAAGGTTCCATCTTGCACAAATCAATGGCAAGCTAACAGTCAGGTGGTCTGAGGATAATTCCCCCTTTAATCTACACTCAAAATTTCTGTGAACATCAGTGAGCTTATATCCCAATGCGCTTTATGAAAGCTTGAATGCATTATCATGCAATACCACAAAAGCCCAAATCAAATGACAAGACGTATATGTTTGGCATTTATCTGCCAGAGGATCGCATTGTTTTCCACGATCTTTTTGTGACAAAGCAAAGAAGTATTTTCTGGGTACTATTTTTGTCATTAGTACAGCTGCCGATCTGGCCTCCTCACTTGTGTCACAATTCATCAGCTCTGTGCTATTCCCCTGTGTGTGGCAGCAAAAGGTTCGTGTACTTCATCTGCTGTGCAGAAGGAGAAGATATAATTCTGCAGACATGAAGCCTTGTCTGGGGCCAGAGACGCTCATGGGCCACACCTTAATTATTTTTTATTTGCAACAGCCAGGGATCAGGGTTCTATTGTGCTAGGTGCAGTGCAAATATGTAGAAAAAAGACAGTTCTTGTCTTGAAGGCCTTACATAGAGGGGAAATGTGGCACCAGAAGATGTTTTCTACCAGCCCCCATCCACATAACCTTGACTGTCTCCTTTGTGATCAGGGCATATAGAAAAAGACAAAGGAGCCAGCTAGCAGCTGTTTTAATTGGATGTTCCTCTCCCACACAGCTACTGCCCAGGTAATAAAATAAAACCAGTAGTTAATGATGATTAGAGTGAGAAGATGGGAAAGAATCCAGCTGGCAGTTGCAGGGGATTTTGGTTGTTTCTATATATACCATTATATTAGGGTAAGGGGGGGGGGGAGGGAGTGCACGCAAAGTAGTTAGAGGCTGACAATTGTGCACTTTGAGTGTTTGCTTAAGTCTAAGAATGTGGTTTAGTCCCATTCAAGTCAGTAAGACTGTGATAGGGCTTTCAGTGGCCAGGCAGCCTAGTGGCTAGATTATTGGGTGAGGGGGCCATAGTGGGACCTGACCCCTCCTTTTCCCTTCAGTTCCTGGCCCAAGGTCCTGTGCCACTCACACCTCTAAGTACTGGAGCTGGATCTTTCTCCTAGCCATAGGGGACGTGAGGGGGGCACGGGGTTTCAGGATTCTTTCCTGGGCTGCCCCCTATGTAAGCCCTTAAGTCTGGGGCATGGCCCCAAAAGTCCAGTTTCCCTGTAGTTAGGGCTTAGCTGTAGGTTCCCCTTAGCAGGGGAAGACTTACTCATTTCCCATGGCTGCGTGGCTGGCAGGGTGCCGGTCTGTGTCTTCAGGCAGGCAAGCAGAGTGCTCTTGCCTCTTCACCAGTCAGCCCCTGACTGAGCCAGGCTCCCTTCTTTTCTCCCTCCTCCAGGCCTGGCATTGGCTGCAGGTATAACAGGATGGGGCTAGATGAACCCACAGGTTTTCTTTAACTGCTGATGTGCCAGACTCTGCTCCTTCATAAGGACATAAGAATGTGTTTAAGTGCATTGCTGAATCTGGGGCATGAATGGCATGAAACATTTAGAGGGGTGCTTCTATATATGGGAATGTCTACAATTTATTTTTGTCAGGCTATTAGAATATTTAAAAAAATACACGAACCTGAAGTGCACAGTCTGAAAATAATTATGTTTCCAGTGTGTGTTTTCCTATATCTTTACTGGGGGGAGAAATTACATTTTATCACAACCCAGGATATGTTATGTTAGTTCAAAACTGATCCCTCATCATGTACTCTGAAAGTGTTGGAACTGGAAAAGTTGAGAGTTAGTGTGGCAGAAAGGAAACATACCTGTTGTTTTATCCAGACTGGCAGAAAGATTGTTGTTAAGTTAGCTCAATGTTTCCCAAACTTGGGACGCCACTTGTGTAGCCCCTGGTGGGCTGGGCTGGTTTGTTTACCCGCTGCTTCCGCATGTCTGGCTGATCGTGGCTCCCGTGGTTCACTGCTCCAGGTCAATGGGGGCTGCGGGAAGCGGTGTGGGCCAAGGGATGTGCTGGCCGCCACTTCCAGCAGCTCCTATTGGCCTGGAGCAGTGAACCGCGGCCAGTGGGAGCTGCGATCGGCTGTACCCTTGGATGCGGCAGGTAAACAAACCAGCTCGGCCTGACAGGGGCTTTCCCTACACAGGCGGTGTCCCAAGTTTGGGAAACACTGAGCTAGCTGATCACACAGCCTGTATGCTGTGTGAGACAGAAAAAAATGGCATTCACAGTAAATAGAAGTGTCATCTTCATCCAGAAAAAATATTATGAGATTTTGCATGTATTCCTGGGTAGGTCATTCCCATAAAAGAAGACATTGCAACAATCCTCAAGGCACTTTGGCCGAGATAATGGTTGAAATTGTGAAAAGAAGTGTTGAAATGAAACCTTTCAAAATGTAAATGATAGGAAGGGAATGTGGAGAAGGAAGAAACATTTTTGAATTAAAAAAGTCAGTGGTGATAATCAGAACGTCAACAACTTTATTTTAGAACACGTAAGACACTAGCCGTGAACTAAGAAATGTATGGTGGCCAAAAAAGTCACTTGCTATCCAGGAATGGCACCCCCTTTTTTAACAGCTGACGTGTTGACATGAGATACCCACATCTGGAAGTGACAGGAGCTTCTTAGGAAAAAGGTGTCCATGCTACCTTACATTTCATTTCAAAAGCTATAGTCTTGCGTTCTAGAATGGAGGCCAGACTAGGGATATGATGACATAGCTAAGAAATAGCAAAAATCCTAACCTACACTGTCTGCATAATGCAGAATCGAGCCAATATTGACTTTCATTCTGCCAGACTGTTTGAATTCTCTTTTTATTTTTACAGGTAATGGTGTATTTTCATCTTTGGCAGGGTTTCTTTGTCCTGTGTAATGCTGAATAGCCTCATCTCTGGAGACATCTACCTCTTTGCAGGATACTATACTCACATAATCTTATTTTCATAATTAGGAATGCATTTGTGTAAATGATTTCTTAATGGAAGAATTAAGCCTGAGAAGGTGCCTGTCCTAAATGTTAATGCATTTCAGATAAGATACAAAAAATGAATTAAGCTTAAAGGGTTAAACTGAAGCCAATGAAAGCAAGGAAATGTGAAGTTAAGGTCCTAGTTCATTAATTCACATTGTTGTGCTTCAGAATCTCAATTTATTATGAAAACAGTATGCTGCAACTGAGCTTAAGGTAAATATAGAGCAAAAGGGGTTCCCATTCTGGAAGGAAATCAGAGAAGGCCTATCTGATCTGTCTTAGGAACTTCTGGAATGCCAAGTCACCATAGTATTTAGATAACCACAAAAATGATTTAAGGGCTGGGGAGACTGCAAGACTGTCTCGTACTGCGAGATACTCAAAGAGCTCAATCTCTTCAGTTTATTAAAAAGAAGATTGGGAGGTGACTAGATTATTGTCTTCACAGGGAGGATATACTGGGTATTAACATGGACTCTTTAATCAGGAAAAAAGCAAAACAAAACTAATGGCTGAAGTGAGACAAGTTCAAATTGAAATTAGACACAAAATTTTAACAGGGGAGGTGGGGTTTAAAATCTCAGAGACAATTTCCCAGAGACCCCCTCCCCATTTGGGGCTCTGGGTTTCAGCCCCAGGGTGAGGTGGGGTGCCGTGGTTGAGGGCTTCAGCCCTGTGGAGAGGTGCTGGGACTCCTGTGGGTTTGAAAATATTTACTGAAGCTCTGCTTCGGATGGCTCCAGCTGAATGTAAGCCTTGAGTAAGGTTACAACTATGGGAACAAATGACCAAGGGAAGTGGTGAATTCTCCATCTCTTGAGGTCTTCACATCAAGGCTGGATGCTATTCTGGAAGATGTGTTGTAGCCACACACAAGTTATTAGGCTTAGTACAGGGTTAACAGAGGGACATTGAATAGCCTGTGAAATATAGGTCAGACTAGATCAGTGTTCGGCAACCTTTCAGCAGTGGTGTGCCGAGTTTTCATTTATTCACTCTAATTTAAGGTTTTGTGTGCCAGTAATCTATTTAAACATTTTTAGAAGGTCTCTTTCTTAGTCGATAATATATAACTAAACTATTGTTGTATATAAAACAAATAAGGTTTTTAAAATGTTTAAGAAGCTTCTTTTAAATTAAATTAAAATGAAGAGCCCCCCGGACCGGGGGCCAGGACCCAGGCAGTGTGAGTGCTGCCCCTCTACCAGTGCATGGGCATCTCCAGTGGTTCTAGTACCCAAGCCAGATGGGGAAATACGCTTTTGCGTGGACTACCGTAAGCTAAATGCTGTAACTCATCCCGACAACTATCCAATGCCACGCACCGATGAGCTATTGGAGAAATTGGGACGTGCCCAGTTCATCTCTACAATAGATTTAACCAAGGGGTACTGGCAAGTACCGCTAGATGAACCCGCCAAAGAAAGGTCAGCCTTCATCACCCATGCAGGGGTGTATGAATTTAATGTGCTTCCTTTTGGGCTGCGAAATGCACCCGCCACCTTCCAAAGACTTGTAGATGGTCTCCTAGCAGGATTGGGAAAATATGCAGTTGCCTACCTCAATGATGTGGCCATTTTTTCTGATTCATGGGCAGAACACCTGGAAAAAGTCTTTGAGCACATCAGGCAGGCAGGACTAACTGTTAAGGCTAAAAAGTGTCAAATAGGCCAAAACAGAGTGACTTACCTTGGACACCAGGTGAGTTAAGGAACAATAAACCCCCTACAGGCCAAGGTGGATGCTGTCCAAAAGTGGCCTGTCCCAAAGTCAGGCTTGGCTGGGTATTACAGGCGATTTGTACCACACTACAGCCAAATCGCTGCCCCACTAACAGACCTGACCAAAAAGACCCAGCCGAATGCAGTTAAGTGGACTAATGAGTGTCAGAAGGCCTTTACCCAGCTTAAGACAACACTCATGTCTGACCCTGTGCTAAGGGCCCCAGACTTTGACAAACCATTCCTAGTAACCACTGATGCATCTGAGCATGGTGTGGGAGCAGTTTTAATGCAGGAAGGACCGGATCAAAACTTCCATCCTGTCGTTTTCTCAGCAAGAAACTGTCTGAGAGGGAGAGCCACTGGTCAATCAGTGAAAAAGAATGCTACGCCATTGTGTATGCCCTGGAAAAGCTATGCCCATACGTTTGGGGACGACGTTTCCGGCTACAAACCGACCATGCTGCACTAAAGTGGCTTCATACTGCCAAGGGAAACAACAAAAAACTGCTTCAACTGAGTTTAGCTCTCCAAGATTTTGATTTTGAAATTCAACCCATTTCAGGAGCTTCTAACAAAGTAGGTGATGCACTCTCCTGTGAAAGTTTCCCAGAATCAAGTGGTTAAAAATTGTCCTTAAAATGTTTACATAATTAGTAGTATATGTAACGGTGCATGTGTTTTATTAATCTGTTTATTTTAAAGTTCTAGGAAGAAATCACCGCCAGTGTGGTTCCACACTGTCTGAGATTTGGGGGGACGTGTCATAAACAGATGGTTAAGGATTAATGTCTCTTTTACCTGTAAAGGGTTAAGAAGCTCAGTAAACCTGGCTGACACCTGACCAGAGGACCAATAAGGGGACAAGATACTTTCAAATCTTAGTGGAGGGAAGTCTTTGTTTGTGCTTTTTGTGTTCGTTATTCGCTCTTGGGACTGAGAGGGACAAGACGTACACCCAAGCTTTTCCAATCTTTCTGAACCAGTCTTTCATGTTTCAAAATAGTAAGTAATAGTCAGGCAAGACGGACTAATCTTATGTTTGTTTTCTTAACTTGTAAATGTGTCTTTTTGCTGGAAGGATTTTTACCTCTGTTTGCTGTAACTTTGAATCTCAGGCTGGGGGGGGAGGGTCCCTCTAGTCTATATGAATCTGAGTACCCTGTAAAGCATTTTCCATCCTGATTTTACAGAGATAATTTTTACCTTTTCTTTCTTTAATTAAAAGCTTTCTTTTTAAGGACCTGATTGATTTTTCCTTGTTTTAAAATCCAAAGGATTGAGTTTGGACTCACCAGGGATTGGTGGGGGAAAAGGAGGGGGTTGGTTAAATTTTCCTTGTTTAAAGACCCAAGGGGTTTGGGTCTTGGGTTCCCCAGGGAAGGTTTTGGGGGAACAGAAGTGTGCCAGACACAGACTTCTGGCTGGTAGCAGTGTACCAAATTTAAGCTAGTAATTAAGCTTAAAAGTGATTATGCAGGTCCCCACTTCTTGAACCCTAAAGTTCAAAGTGGGGAGAAAACCTTGATAGTGATGAAATAACTTTATGTTGGAGCAAGGCAGAGTATGTATTTCTCCTACACCCCAGTGTGTGTGTGTGTGTGTGTGTGTAGGGGGGACTGAGTCCACATTTTTTGGATCATATCCAAGTCTACATAAATTGCCACCCCTCCTCTCCATGGCCCTGATTCTGTGGGTAGAACCCTATGTGGACTCCTACCGACTTACAGCATTGGGGGCCAAAGAAGCACTTGGGGCATTGAACAAAATACAATAAAACTGGAATCCAGTGTACACTTCTGTAATTAAACACCGCTTTCTGGACACTTTAGCCAAGAAAGCAAGTGAAGAGGAGGAAAGGGAGTTCTAGGGCATTTACATCTCATCCATATCCACCTCTCTTTCCCCTCATTTGCCTCTCTACAGACAGACTGAGAATGTCCCCTTGTGGTTCAGAAAACTAGCACCCTGTTCCCGAAATGTTGCATTCATCTTTTGTCTCAATTCAGCCTCCTTTAAGAGAGCTCCTGTGAGGAAGCTAAATCCAGAGAGAGGGAAACAAATGTAATGTTAGTGCCAGGAGCGGAGGGTTTAAAGGGGCTTACATCATCTAACTAGAGCTGACAGAGAAGCAAGTGGTCTAGGGTTATAAGTGTGAATACAAATATTGCATCATCGCTGAGTGTGCGGGGGAGTTCACAATAGACTTGTCGAATCAGTGATATATTACCAGGCATGGGCAAGACTACTAGTACTCCAGAATTTCTACCCTTGCAGCCCAAAAGCAGACAATAATAGCCAGTCATCCTCCTCTTAAGAATTGCATGAACCTTGAGGTGTCATATGGTATCGAACCTTGGACAAGGTTTACTGCACTCATTCATGCTCCTTAGATAACTGGTATACATGCATTCAAAAACGAGACTCTGTGTTGTACGGGTTTGCCTATGCAAGCCCTTAGGACTTTTTTTCGGTGCCAAGTTGTATGTGTTTGCAACCGAACTGAGGCATGGGCTTGCTATATTTGCACAGCTGTCAGTGAAAATCTGGCCTTCAATGGGTTTGTTTAATGTGTAACTTCTTAACAACAGCACATATAGACCTTGTCTACACTAGGAAAATCTATGTAGTTTTTTTTTCAGTGAAGCTGATTCTGTGTTAGCAATAGTAAGAAAATTTTGAAAAAAATGTCCTGGTATAGATTGTGTCTTAATTAACACAGTTAAGTACAGTAAATTCAAAATGTCAGTGGTGCATGCCATCCTTCTGTTTCTTTCTTAAGAGATTGACAGCATGCATTGGCTCATTATATATGTTTTTTTGGTACAGAAAGAGCTTTGTGCAACTGAGCCTAAATCTAAAACCCTTGTGAAAACACTGGAATGCTGTGTTGTGATTGATAGAAACTAACAATTGACCAAATGGCAACTTATCTAATCAGAGGAAATGACAAGTGATTTTCTTAGTGCTCAGATCCAGAAGAAGCACTTCATGGTTAGATGCTCTGGTGATCGATGCCCTAAGAAACACTTAAAATAGATGGATATGGTAAGATAAACCTGTTTACCACTGAATATTTTGCAAAGAAAGGTCAGGCAAATTAATACATTGTTTTCTTTAGTAATATTTATGTTTAATGAAAAATATAAAATGGGTGTTTTTAGAATGTGCAGTGTATGTTTTTATGTGCAGATGGGGCTGTGACTTTTGCTTTTAAAGTGTGATCACATTGACAGTTTGAGTTTTGACATAAGATCCATTAGGTATCACCGAATTGTTCATGTGAGTATGGTACACTAACAAGCATGCACCTGGGGCTCAACATATATAACTATCTTATACTTACAGTACACACTTCAATAACAACTACATTTTGTTATGGTGGGAGTTATCAAAGAGCACTGTTACACATTACAAGTGTGTATTGTACATTTACAAGTCCTTTTTCTTAGTGTGCGAACAACTGCTGTATTGTTTTGTGATGTGCTTTCCTTGGGAGAAGCTGTGGCAAACAGCAAGAGGGTTTGCTCCCTGCTTTAATTTCCCTGACTAGAGTCAATTTTGGGGACAGAGTTGTTTCCTGGGAACTAGACATTGTTGTCCTTTGTCTGAAATAGCCCATAGCTGTTGACTTTCAGTGTACTTGCCCATACAAATTGTGGATTAGGCGCATTTGCAACTTTGATTATTTTGGACACAAATTAGGCATGCATTTACATACACATTTTGTGTGTGCGGTTGCATGCCTAAATTATTTGAAAACCTGGTCCTGATTTTGCAGTAAGTGAATGACAGGGCTCACAAGGCGTTGCTGAAAGGGAAGTAGCTCCATGCAACCTCGAATAACAGTTTCTTAAAAATCAAAAGAGCTAATTATGGTCAGAGAGATTGTACAGTACCCAGTTATTTGAAAGAGCCTAACCTCATGATTTATAGATAAACCTTTGTTAGTTTGTGTTTTTATCTCGTGTGTGGAATGATAGAGCCACTGTGGGGGGAATGCTGTGGTTGACCGCTGAGAACAAAGAGCTGAAAGCCCCAAACAATTTTAAAAGCCTGTAATCACAGTGAAGGGAACTGTGACAAAGCTAGCAATTGTCATAAGAGAGATTTGACGATGCTCAGCTATAGAATTTTAAAACTACACTGTTCATCTGTCCAGAAACAGAGGGATAGGAGAACCGCAGTTTTAAAGCCAGAACAAAAAGTCTACCAAATGCATTTATTAGTCATATGAGGATCCATACTAGGTAGGATCTGCTGCTGCTACCCACAGCCATGGTTTGAAAGTGAATTGTTTTCCCTTTCCCCTGGTATAAATGGGGCAACTTAAGAGGTAGCATAAATACACTTATAAATTACGTGTCACTTACTAAAGTCAGTGAGAGTTTTGCCATTGGCTCCAATGAGCCCTATGTGAGGGAGTATATTATGAATGTAAATGGGACATGGAGAAGGCTGGAGATCATGGTTGTAGCATGTGAAGCAACCATGCAAGAGTGTGAAATAAAGATGCACCCCATTTTCTTACATTCTCCTGTTGAAATAGGTTGAGCTGTACTGCTCTACTTTGGCATTTTAATTTAATTTAAGGTGTGGTACCAACCTGTAGTCACCAATTCTAGAGCTGTATGCTCCATGTAAACAGTTGTCTCACCTGATACACACAGTAGTTGATCAATTATGAAATAGAAGTAAAGATTATTGGTCCGAATCCTGTCCCCAAGTACATTCCTTGCAACCTCATTGACTTCATTAGGAGTGTAGATCAGAGCAGGACTTGGCTTACTGCATTTCCTAGCATTAACCACTTAACCCAATCAGGTTTTCTGTGATAAAATTCCTAATTTAAACCCATCTGTTAATTTGTTGAAATAATCTGAGGTATTTTTATAAACTGGTCAGTTGTTTTTGTGATGATTCTATCAGTCCCAAATCCTTCTCTTCCTCTAACATATTCAGTAAATGCTTTCTTTGTAAAGGGCTTTCTTCAAATTATTTCAGTATCGAGTGCATCTTCATAGATTCCAAGGCCATTGTGACCATCTGGTCTGATGTCCTGTATAACACAGGCCACAGACCTTCCACTAGATGTTTTGTTTTCCTGATAATCTCCATTGTTATATCTAGCGTTCCTCTTAGCAGAGGTAACATTTACCCAGCCTTAATTTTCTACTATTTATGTATGCAAAGTGTCAATGCTTTGTCTCTAGCTCCATTTTATAGACGTCTGGGTAACTCTCTTTGGTTTTTCCCCAGGTTGCCCTCTCTGTACTTATTTTTTGTCAGTGTGCTATAGAAGAAGATTTGTTGTCACACTGTCAGCTTTTGTCTTTTCATTCTTTTTAGTTTATGTTTCCACTGAGGGTACACAGATTCATTTGGAATGATTGTTTTCTTTTATGGCCTTCATAATTTTCCCTAGAGGTGTGTATAATTCATTATCTTCACATATATTTTGCTTCTTTGTTTTAGAAGATATTTTACTTGATGTCAAAACACTTTGCTACACAGGGCTGCCCAGAGGATTCAGGGGCCTGGGGTCCTCGGCGGTGGGAGCCCCCCGCTTTGGTGGTAATTTGGTGGTGGTGGGTCCTTCTGCTCCAGGACCCTCCGCAGAAGTGTCCCGAAGACCCGCGGTGGGGGGCCCCGCCACTGAATTACTGCCGAAGACCCAGCTCTTCAGCAGCGGGTCCTAGGCAGAAGGACCCCCCGCCACAGGTCTTCGGGGCACTTCGGCGAGTGGTCCTGGAGCAGAAGGACCCCTCGCCGCCGAATTACTGCCAAAGACCAGGAACGGAATAAGCTCCGGGGGGCCGGGCCCTGCGAGAGTTTTCCGGGGCCCCCGGAATGAGTGAAGAACCCTGCTCCAGGGGCCCTGAAAAACTCTCATGGGGGCCCCTGCAGGGCCTGGGGCAAATTGCCCCACTTGTCCCCCCCCCATGAGCGGCCCTGTTGCTGCATACTTTCTTCTGTACCTTTTATTGGTGCACAACCTAAATTTCCTCTAAGCTGCGTGGCTGCGCAGCAGTCTATCAAGGGTCGTGCAGTCACAGGGGTGTAGATTCTCCCCTGGCCCCAGCCTCAGCCCCGGAGCTCCTGCTGCCAGGGAGAATCCTTCCTCCTTGCCACAGCCCTGAGGCAGCCTGCACCTCAAACCCCTCATTCCTGGCCACACCTCAGAACTCACACCCCAGCTGGAGCCCCCAGCCCCCACCTCAACCCTCTGTCCCAGCCCTGAGCCCCCCTCTGACACCCTGAAGCTCTCATCCAGGCCCCACCCCAGAGCCCACACCCCCAGCTGGAGCCCTCACCCGCGCGCCCGCCCCTCAACCCTCTGGCCTAGCCCTGAGCCCCCTTCCACATCCTGAACCCCTCATCCCAAGCCCCACCCCAGAGCCCTTACCCCCTGCATGGCAACCCTCTGCCCCAACCCTGAGTCTCCCCCATACATCACATCCCTTGGCCCCACCCCAGCCACACATCACCTCCATACTGGTGCACATAACAAAATTCATTCCACATATGGATGCAAAAAATTAGAGGGAACATTGGTGCACACATAGTCACTTCACAGCAGCCCACTTAGGCTCTGGTTTTATACTGTCTGTAGTATATTTTCCCACACAATTCTAGGGATTCCTGTCCATTTGTTTTATTATGGAAACTGCATTAATTTTGGGAGATTACCTTTTATTCATTCCTGCTTTGTGTTTAGTTTTTCACCCCATCCTCGTGTGTTCTTTTCTTGACATTTGAACTGACCTGGAAGATGCCCTCAAAATTCAAGTGACTGTCATTGGTAGCATAGGTAGTGCACAAGGAGGCATAAAGAATGAACCAGTCACTATGTATTTTACAATGCATAATACCTACCTCTTTCATGTAGTGCTTTTATTCATTAGATCTGCAAATACTTTACAAAGGAGGTCATTATCCCCATTTTATAGATACAAAGAGGTGAAGCAATTTGTCCAACGTTATCAGCAGAGCACTGGCAAATTTTAGGCTTCCCAGTCCAGTGTTCTATCCTCTAGACCTCCAACTTTGCTTCCACTTTATGTACAAGTGATGAACAAACCCAAAAAAACCTCCCTGTGTTAAGTATGATAAACCTTTTTTTTATTTCTTAAAATGTTGAAATGGCAAACACCTTTATGAAGTGCATACTTGCAAATATGCTAGCTAAATGCAAACCTCCCAATATCATTGCTATGTAAGTAAAATACCTATCTGAAATCTAATGAACTTGCTAAACTAATTACTAATGTAAGAAGCCATTGAAGTATAGAATATTTATATTAATAGGAAATTAATTACTTGCTATGCTCAGGAAGGCAAGAAAATCATCTTTCCAAAATTATTACGTAGAATCAACCATTTAAGCTAAAGGTCTTCTAAGAGCTGTTTAGTTTAAAAAGACTGTTTCAAGAACTAAAATCTATCATGTAAAGAGTAGGAGTGTTTGAATTTTTTTAAATCAGAATTTCATTACATGTTGAATTCTAATATAATTGAAGGGACAGCTCAGGAAATGGACTGAGTAAAAGAGTAAATATTCTTGAAGTGAGAGTTCTGAGAATCTTCTGCCACAAAAACAGAGGAAATTTAACTGTTAAGAAAGAATTACAATCATAATACACATTAACAAATTACATTTCATAAGATGAAGAGGTTCCTAAGGTCAACCCATGAAGTTACTAAGCCAAAGAAAGAGAGCTATCAACCGAGTTTGAATCGAAAAAAACCTGAAAGACATGTGTTTTCCTATAATTTCATGGAAACAGGAATGGGAAGAGTATAAAAAACTGACATAAGCACCACTTAGACACTTATCCCCTCTGCTAAACGTGCTTAACAACAAGCACTCATCTCATCTTGTCAATCTCTGCAAACAAGCTTCTAAAGGCAGCTAAGAACACAGAAGAACTTGGAAGACTCAAGAGGAAACCAACCCAAGGAAAGCCTCCCAAAGACTTCAGCATGGATTGGTGACAGAAAGCTAACTAAGACATTGCCAAAGGATTACATTTAAACTTGTAAAGATTTTATAGGGATACTAAAATGGTGTTATAACCTAAAATACTAACAGTTTCTCCTTTTAAAACACCAAGTAGTTAGACCATGTATTCCTGGAGAGGAGACGAGGAGTAAACATTGTTAAAAAGAGAAATTGTAGGATTTAATTGGATTTAAAATTCTTAATATTTGTAACTGGTCTGTCTTAAAACAACTCCTTAAATGGCTTCTTTGAAGTAACTGATTTAAATATTTTATTCGATTTCATAGTGTTTAGTTAACATTACTCACTGGGCCCAACTATAAATGGCTGGTTATTTATTAATAATCAACAAGATCCACATGTTCTTAAACAAAATGATTTTTCCCATTTGTAAACATTCTTAATTAGCTAAATATCTACTAAAGAATTGAGTCACAATAATTTTGAGGAAACAATACCTTGGTCTCAATTTACCAAGAGAAAAGTGCCCCACCGAAGGTGGGTTCACTCTCTAAGGTGTAACCTCTGTTAGAAGCTCTCTACAAAGAGACATACAGAAGAGATGATAATGGATGGAACCAGGTTGTTATTTGTGTTGTTTTGTTTATAGCTTTCTTTCTTTTTTTTAAAAAATAATAAAATAGCCATGATTAGTAATTGTGATTATTTTGCTTGGTCTTGCTCCTGATGTCTCCTGTATGTAAAAGAACCCCTGTGATCAAACTAATGGGAGTCTTTTGATTTGTCTCTGGATTTGGCAGTGAGAGGAGCAATTAGTAAGCTCTATTCCACCATTTCTTGTTTCCCTGGACTAAATATTTGTAGTAACTTTTAAAATAAAATTACTTGGGGTCCCACAATTTTAAGTTAACCTGAGTGGGATAGAAAAGTTACTTATTCAGAGTACTACAGACTGGCTAGTAGAGGGTCACTGTGGTTTATTCAGTCTTCCTCAATTTTTGCATGTGTAAAAGAAACAGTAACATTTGCCTACCTGAGAAGGGGATGTGGGCTGTAAACAGCATGAGCACTAAATATTACTACCATTCCTGAAATCGTGACTAGTAAACACTGGCTTACTGAATGTTTAGTCAGAAATCCATCCAAGAGAAATATAAACTCAAAAATGGCACCTCAAGGGCTGATCGTGTGGACACTGATGTTACATCACTTAAGTCATGGGAGGATTGTTTGAGGAGCACTCCTGGGATGACACACATACCAATAGTGATGGTCAGATTATATGTAAGGAACTGCAAACTGTCCTTGTGTTCTGAGATACCTGCTTTTATATAATCATGTTTGGCTCTTTTCTTATTGTGGCTAATCAAAACTCTATTTAAGTCAATGGATTTTTGATCAGGCCTAAAACTCTTGGAAAAAATACAGAAGGAAGTGGCAAATCTTTAATTGTAAGTACTCCTAGAAAAAGAAAATGAAAAGTTAATTCATATAGCAAAGTTCAAGTGGGAAGTAAATGGTGCATATGACATGTATTCGCTCCCAGCATGGAGTAAATTTCACCCTAGTTCCACATAGCTCAAATATCCCAACTGATTTCTAGTTCACTAAAAAATGATCAATATCTCTTCCCTTCTCAGCTATTAAACCAGTTCTCTGCCAAAGGAAACCTGATTTTATTTTTATTTATATATATATTACAAATGTGCAGAAAAATATGGTCCAAATATGATTTAAAATTATATCATTTTAAAAGTGGGCAAAGGGGACTTTGACTCACCAGTCTTTGCCTTGATTTTTATGTTCTCTAATTCTTGTTTTAAGATCTCTGAATTTCCGCCCACGTTCCTGCCCCAAGGACACTGGTTCATAGAGATCATCCCTCTTGTGCAGGTTATAAATCCCATTGTGAGTGTTTTCTTGCCTATAACTGGATGACAAAAGTAATCACACTTAGGAGTGGAATTACATTGGTCACTTAGTCCTTTCAATAAGTCTTTTTTTCTTAATGGTCTACATATTGCAGGACATAAATCTGCTCTGACCAGACTGTTTCTAAAAGTAGATGCATTCTAAAAATCCATTTAGGAAATTCTTTCAAGACTGAGTTTAATTCAAGGTCAATATCATTACTAGTCAAGTAGTTGTTATCTGATTATACCTTTTAAAAGGTATTTTAAGTACATACTCATGTTCAATACACAAGGCAGAAATTTAACAAGGTTGGTGTTTGTTTTTTATTTGTGCTTTAGAAACATTTGATTTTGAGTAACTTCCCTAGATTCCTCCAGACCTGGTACTCTGTGTGTGTGTGTGAGTTTAGTTTGTAAGTTGTTTGGGTCAGGGACTATCTACTATTCTTTGTTTGAACAGTGCCTAGCCCAGTGGGGCCCTGATCTTGGTTGGCTCCTTGATACTACTGCAATGAATGTTATCATTAATGTTTTAATCCTGGATAAATATCCCCCATCCCCAACACTAACCATGGAACTGTGTGTGATGTTGCACTCCATATGACTTTATGAAAATATGCTAATGAGTGAATATAATGCAACTGGAATATGCTTCATGAAAAACATCTCTTGTAAGGTATAAAGCATATAATCTGCTGACTGTGGTCATACTATTTGTATAAATGTATCACTCTTGTATCTGCAACTAGAAATATGAAATATAACTCTGAAGTCATATTGTAGTTATGCAAAGTGTGGACCATTAATGGTGGTTTGGAATCTTTATATCTCCCATCAGCGAGGACAATTGGTTGTAAATGGCTCTGTTTACTTGAAAGCCTTCCTGTGAGTCAGGCCAGGAAGAATGAAGGCTTGGGGTCTCATAGGACATGTGACCATGTCATGTGGTACTGGAATCCATCTTAAACCTAGTGCTTTTCCATTTAGAAGGAGGGGTGAGGACCCACAGAGACAAAACATTCCCGCCTTGTGCCAAAGCTTTATATGGGGGTTCAAAACAAAGGAGGTTCCAGTCATGAGAAATCTCCTAGTTCCCACCTGAGCTGGAGCTAACAAGAACTGTACCAGGGAAAGAATTGGGCCCAAACTAGGAAGGAGTCCAGTCTGTGAAAGCAGCTTACTGGAACATTTCCCAGGGTGAGATTTTATCTGTAATCAGTTTCTTAATGTATTAAGCTTAGACTTGTGTGTTTTGTTTTATTTTGCTTGGTAATGTACTTTGTTCTGTCTGGTATTACTTAAAACCATTTAAATCCTACTTTTTATACTTAATAAAATCACTTTGCTTATTAATTAACCCAGAGTAAGTAATTAACACCTGGGGGAGCAAACAGCTGTGCATATCTCTCTATCAGTGTTATAAAGGGTGGACAATTTATAAGTTTACCCTGTATAAGCTTTATGCAGAGTAAAATAAATTTATTTGGGATTTGGATCCCATCGGGAGCTGGGTGACTGGGTGCAGGAGACAGGAATACCTGCTAAGTGTTTTTCAGTTAAAGCCTGCAGCTTTTGGGGACGTGGTTAAGACCTGGGTCTGTGTTTGCAGAAGACTAGTGTGTACGGCTCAACAAGACAGGGTTCTGAAGTCCCAAGCTGGCAGGGAAAACAGGCTCAGAGGTAGTCTCAACACATCAGGTGGCAGTCCCAAGGGAGTCTCTGTGACCCAACCTGTCACACTTGGAGAGGGGCTGCTGCCCCTCCATGACTTGCATGTGGGTTTCTAACCTTGCTGGACTACTTAGGACTGGTGCAAAGCCTGGCTGTGGAGGAGATGTGGAGATGGCACCTAGTGGCTTCTCTATCTTTGTTGGCTACAGTGGGCTTTCCATGAAGCACCGGCTCTCTGAATTTAGGATAAACTAAGTTCATCTCAAGCAGGCACAGAATAGAGAATAGATGTCTGGATCTCTGATGCATGGCTGGTGGAATGAGGAGATTCCAAGCTTTCCAAACTTGCCCACTCTTAGATTACAGGCCTCCAGAGTTACCCTTTACTTTTAGTGCCCTTGTGCTGAGTTTGTTTAGAGTTTTTTACTTGTTCTGATTATTCTATATGCTGTATGTGAAAATCAAATGGTACCCATGTTACCCCAAGTACAATAGTATTCTGTAATTCCTAATTAACTGCTGCTCTGAAAGCAGACTTCTAGTTGAAAGCTTGTGATGGTTGAAGAGAGAACAAAAAAAGCCTCGTGAATTTCCTTCCCTGCCCTGCTTTAGCTGTGGGAACACAAAGAAACGCATTAAGGGCTTGATTTAGCACTCACTGAAAGCAGTGGGAGATTTCCATTAATTTCAGTGAGAGCTGGATCAGGCCTTAAATGCCAAATCCTGATGGGTGCTGAACACAGAATCTATCTGACCTCTCAGGAGTTGGGCCAAACACTTTTGTTGTTGTTGTTGTTGTTGTTTTAGTTCTTCAATACCCATCTCCCGTATTGTTAGCCTATATTGACCTATTCTAATTATCCTCAGTCAATCATACCTTTCTGAGTAGTTTCCCATTTTGCATGTGATATCAAATATCTCTTAACTGTCAAAGTGATCTTACATGTGTGTAATTTCCTGGAGTCTGTCTTAAACAAGTAATGTCAGTATCTTTCCAGGTCAGCTTTCCTCTTCTGCGTTGTTAAAATATCCCTGTTTATGATTTCTAGGTCTCTCTCATGATCTTGGAGGAGTCTTGGTGTTCAGTCGGGTTTCAGACATTGCTCTGTAATCCATTCTGCTCCTTAATGTTCTACTGACAGAATTAATCCCATACTTTATTTGGGTAATTGTCACAAATAATAACAGCATTTGCTGCAATTTCAAGCTGTTTATAGATTATTTGAAAACAGGAAAAAGAGTGTTCATCTGGTAAATTATTCACTACAGATTATTCACTTAGCTCTACTTGTAGAAACCTGTGTGACACTGACTTGTGTACATTCAAAGCTATATCATTCACCATATCCAGTTGATGGGAATATGAATGCATATGAAATGTAAACTAATTTTTTGTTGTTGTGCTCATTTCTTCTGCTTGTAGAATTTCCCCTCATCAGAAATGAAATTCTCTGCAGCAGAGAGAGAATGCACTGCAATTATATGGGCTATTGAACATTATAGAGCATGTCTGGTAAGAGTTAAGATCACTTTTGCTACTGACTTTAATTCATTTTAGTGGCACCTGTAATATTGAGCCTCCAATGTCAGACTGGTTAGGTGGAGAATGAGACTTTTAAAAACTCAATTTTATATTGGTCCAGTTACCATGGAAGCTGAATGTGACACCGGAGTTTCTATCCACAAATTGTATAGGCAAAGAAGAGTGCTCTTAAGAGTGTATCGATTTAATACTGTCATCTGGGTACAGATTAGCATGTTGGTGCCAATCACTGCTGTTTGTCCCAGCTCCCCAGCATGATGTTCCACCTGGTTAGTGCTGCTGAATCTTGGATAGACTTGTTGCTTAGGGAAACCCTCAGAGTCTGCGAACTGTTCAGAGGCAACCTGTTTATGTTGACCTCATGTGAGAAATTACTTACTTTTAATGTCATAATAAACCCAAAGCAAACAAAACACAGGATCCAAATATTCAGATTCAAACGCTACTCCAGGACAACGAGAGTGGGGATGCCAACTAAAAATCACCCAGAGGACCACATTAATCCTTGCTATAAATCCACTGAAGTAATTATTGAGAAGGAATATTTTATCTTAACTCAAGGAGTAGAATAGGACAGGACAAGAAAATGAATGTAGTTCTACTTGCCAGTGAAATGCAGCACATTGCGGTAACAGCTGGCTTGTGGCTTTTAAGCCACTGCCTTGAGGAGTTTGCTCCAACTCCAAGTAAAATATTTCCCAATTCTGTTCTTTTCACATGCAGGGAGCACAGTCTGATCCCAGATTGTTCTCCACAGGCAGTGCATGACCTCGTTGACACATTCTCACCATAGAAAGCAGGAACAGGGTCCTTGTGCTCCTGAGTAAAGAGGCTGCTGCTGTGCACGGTGTCATAATATAATTCCCAATTCTGAACCTTAGCGTTCAAAATATGGGTACTAGCATGAATTCCCCTAAGCTTAGATCCTGTAGTGCTGCCACCAATCAGGACTTAGAGTAGAGTGCCTGATAAACTCTGGTCTCCCCTAAAACCTTCCCTGGGGATCTCAAGACCCAAATTCCTTGAGTCTCACAACAGAGGGGAATAAACCATTTCCCTTCCCCCTCCTTTCTTCCTCCCTGGGTACACTAGGAGATCACCGTGATTCAAACTCCTTTAATCAACACACAGAGAGGAATGATACCTTCCCCCACTCCTCTTTTCCCTTCACCCAGAGGCAATCCAGATTCAAACTCCATGAATCTAAAACAGAGAGGAAATTCACTTTTCCCTTCTCCCCCCTGCTCTCTTTCCCTTCTCCCCACCAATTCCCTGGTGTACACAGACTCAGTTCCTTTGAGCCTTAACTAGGAGAAAAAAATCAGACAGGTCTTAAAGCAAAGCTTTTAATAAAAAGAAAGAAAAAAGGTAAAAGTTTATCTCTGCAATTTAGATGGTAAAAAGTTACAGGGTCTGTCAGCTTATAGAAACTAGAAAGAAGCCTCTCCCCCAGCAAAATACAATTTTAATTACTTCCAGCAAACTAAACATTTGCAAATAAAGGAAAACAAATAAAAAGACTATACCGCCTTTCTACCTTTGTACTCACAAAATTGGAACAGAAGATTAGAGAGCCTGTAGGTACGTGTGGTCACTCTCAGAGCCCAGAGAGAACAAAGCAAAACCCAAAAAACACAAACAAAGGCTTCCCTCCACCGAGACTTGAAAGTATCTTGTCTCCTGATTGGTCCCCTGGTCGGGTGTTTGGTTCCCTGTTTGTTAACCCTTTACAGGTAAAAGAGACATTAACCCTTAACTATCTGTTTATGACACACGGACCCTGTGTACCTGTGCAAGTGGAGGGACACTTCTTTTTCTCCCTAAATGGCTGTACATGGACTGCTCACAATCTTGACCTAAGGACCTTGTTTATGCTGACAGTACTAGGAGCACCACATCTTTAATCTGCCTTATTGAACAAGCGATGACAGTGTTTCTCCAGCAGTGGATGTTGTCATATATCTGCATGGTGTGGGGTGGGGATGCAGGGTTTCATGTATTTTTAATTATGCTTTTTAGAGATTGTTTTCTGTTCACATGCACTGGGTCACTGGGTTGTCTCACTTGAGAAATCCATTGTTGTTGCAATTATTCAATAGCTGATTTTTACAAGACACATGTGCCTGTGTTTTTGCACAACATAGTCCAAGCCCCTTAGTGTCATTTCTAAAACAAACAGGAAGGAAAAAAAATATATTGATAGAAAGTGTGTGTGAGTTCACTTGATAAACTGTAGTGGCTCTGAAAGATCTGTCACATAATGGGTCTGGTGGATAATTTCTAAAATATGTGCTTTGGAGAAGGCTGAGAGTGTACAGAGTCAATAGTTACATTACAAGGAACTGAAAAATGTTACCAATACTTTTCAAAATTATTTTATCAGTTGTATTTTTTACATTCTCCAAGACGGATTCTAGTGTGGAGCAGACACGCTGGACTGAAGTTCAGGAGACCTGGCCTCTATTTGTGGCTGTGCCACGGACTGGCTATGTGACCTTGGGCAGGGCAAGTCACTTCACCTCTCTGTGCTTCCATTTCACCTCCCAGCCTGTCTAGACTGTAATCTCTTGGGTAGCAGAGACTGTTGCTTACCTACTGCATCTAGCTGTGGTTTCTGGAGCTTAGAGGTGCTACCGCGATACTACTAAATAAGGTGATGAAAGATGGATTAACTCATGGTGTTATCACCTGGTCCTACCAAAGGGGAGAAGCTTTGAGTTATGGTCAAGACACCACTAGAAGCTCCCTGATGGAGGCTGCCTTGTGGATATGCTGTACCTGCACATCCCCTATGTTCCCTGGAATTGCTCCTTCCCCAGTTTCTCTGTTGCACTGACCAGTTCTGGGAGATTCAAGGAGAATGTCTTACACCACGCTAACTTTCTTGTAACTTCCCCTTGGGAGCTTGTGATTTCTCCATTCTTTAAAGCACGTCTTCGTCAGCTAATTTTATTCTTTTGCATTTGGCTAATGCGTGCATGTTCATTTCAGTTGGTGGACCAGATCTTTGGTCCCCACATGATCTCTTTGTAAACTGCTCTAATTGAGCAGGCCTGAAGCTGCTCTGGCACTTGGCAGCCATAGCTAGGGATTGGGTGAGTGCAAAGATGGCGAAACTCCCTGGGTCTTGTGCGAAGCCCAGCTTTGCCAGATCTGTGGATCTGGGCCAAGATTTTGAGCCCTAAATCAAGTTAATAGTAAGACAGTATTTCAAACATGAATTTTAAAAAAAACCCATAGTTAATGTGTGGGCACTATATATAATATGATCAAGGTTTCTTTAAGCTGTGTAAAACAGCACCTTGTAATAGATTATTTTACATTTGAAACTTTAAAGCACTTAATTTTTTTTAAGCCATCAGAATCTTATTGGCTGAGGATCTGCATGCACTGAGCTGATCTCATGACCAAGATATAGGGTCAGATTGTCCCTGCTGTAGATTAGCATGGTACCACTAAACATATACATTCAATGGGTTAAAAGCAGTCTAATTGATAGGTCTCAAAACGGAATTGTAAATGGGGAATTGTCATTGAGCAGATGTGTCCTGTATGATAGATTGTTGCCCTTATTATTTAACATTTTTATCAATGACGTGGAAGAAAACACAAAATCATCACTGATAAAATTGGCAGATGACACACAAATTGTGGGAGTAGTAAATAATGAAGAGGACATGTCACTGATTTTGAGTGACCTGGATCAATTGGTAAAATGGGCACAAGCAAACAATACAGATTTTAATATGGTTAAATGGAAAGAGAAAGGAAGTAGGTTATACTTACAGGATGGGGGACTCTGTCCTGGGAAGCAGAGACTCTGGAAAAGATTTGGGGAATCATGGTGGATAATCAGCTGAACATGAGCTCCTAATGTGATGCTGTGGCCACAGGAGCTAATGTGATCCTGGGATGCAAATACAGAGGAATCTTGAGTAAGAATAGAAGTTGTTATTTTACCTTTGTATATGCCATTGGGGCGACTGCTCCTGTAATATGGTATGTTTCCAGCTCTGGTGTTCACAATTCAAGAAGAATGTTGATAAATTGGAGAGGGTTCAGAGAAGAGCAACGAAAATGATTAAAGGATTAGACAATATATCTCATAGTGATAGACTCAAAGAGTTCAATCTATTTATCTTAACAAAGAGAAGATTAAGGGATGACTTAATTGCAGTCTGCAAGTGTCTATATGGGGAACAAACATTTAACAATGGGCTCTTCAGTCTATCAGAAAAAAGTATAACACAATCTAGTGGGTGGAAGTTGAAGCTAGACAAATTCAGAGAGGAAATAAAGTGTAATTTTTTAACAGTGAGGGTAATTAATCATTGTAACAAACTACCAAGGGTTGTGGTTTGGTTGATTCTCTATCATTGACAATTTTTAAATCTAGATTGGATGTTTTTCTAAAAGATCTGCTCTAGGAATTATTTTGGGAAGATCTATGGCCTGTGTTGTATAAGAGGTTAGACTAGGTGGTCCTTTCTGACCTTGGTATTCATGAATCTATTAATTCAGTGGAGCTATGCAGACTTACAGCAGCTGAGAATCTGGCCAAGAATCCCTTGAAAACCTTAAGATTTAATCAGCCCAGTATCAATACTATCCACTACTCTCACTTTGGGAAGTCTACAGATTGTGGGTTAAAAGGCTTGGTTTAGGGCATAATTCTATGGTCCCTGTGAATCACAGCTTTCCCATTTTGGCCAGGAGAATGCTCATGAGGCATCTGTAGTTCAGTTAGATGTGCCTACTGGAACCATGTAATTGTCATGGTTCACCCATCACAACAGAAACCAAGATGTTAAATGGTGCCAAGTGAAACTAGAGAGAGTATTCAGAAGCATTTGCAGGAATTGCTTGTAGCTCCAGCTCCAAACTTCAAAAAGTTAGCAATTTTTATTGATTTCTTTCCCCTAGCAAGTAGGTACAAATATTTGTTGGGAGATAAAATTGCTGCAGACAAGCCTGAAAATGAAATATCCTAGAAAAGACTTACCTTAGTACAGGATGATATTAAGGGTGGAAGCATCCCTTTATTCATGCAGTAGCTTATTACATAATATGGAATGATCAATGACTGAAAGGGTTAATCATATACTGAACACAGTAATTAGTGCCTGTGTGAATAACACTGACTTGTACAAACAGGTGAATGCCTTGATATGTAATATTCATGTACAGTATCAGAAAAAAATATCTTGGTGATTCTTCTGCCTTCGAAGGGCACAGTTGGCTGCATAATTTGGGAGAAGGGGTAGAGAACAGGGAAGTTTACAGTTAATTTAAAATCTTTTAGCTCTCTCTAGTCACATAGGACTCCCCTCACTTGGCTCCCATCCACCTCTACCATAGCTGGTTTCCATCCTGTTTTCTCTCTAGGTTAATAGGACTACCTAACACAGTGGCTCTCAACCTTTCCAGAATATGCCTTTCAGGCATCTGATTTGTCTTGCATACTCTCAAGTTTTGCCTCACTTAAATCTACTTGTATAAAATCAGACACAAATACAGAAGTGTCACAGCACACTGTCACTGAAAAAGTGCTTACTTTCTTAGTTTTACCATGTAATTATAAAATAAATCAATTGGAATATAAATACTGGACTTATATTTCAGTATAACATATATAGAGCAGTATAAACAAGTCATTGTCTGTATGAAACTTTAGTTTGTACTGACTTTGCTAGTGCTCTTTATGTAGCCTGATATAAAACCAGGCAAATATCTAGATGAGTTGATGTACCCCCTGGAAGACCTCTGCATACCCTCAGTGGTACATGTATCTCTGGTTGAGACTCACTGACCTAACACACACACTTGATTGCTATCCTTTTTAATCTATTCAGCCACATGGCTGCCTCTCATCTGCCTCTCCCAGTAAGATTCAGGCTTCTCCCCAGGAAGTCTCTTTTTGTCCTCCAGGATATGGAAGCTGTCATGGTATAATTCCCCACTCTGAACCTTAGCATCCAAGAAATGGGGTACCAGCATGAATTCCTCTAAGCTCAATTACCAGCTTAGTACTTGTAGCATTGCCACCAACCAGGAATTCTAGTACCTGGTACACTCTGGTCTCCCCAAAACCTTGCCCGGGGAACCCCAAGACCCAGACCCTCTGGATCTTAACACAAGGAAAGTAAACCCTTTCCCTCACCATTGCCTCTCCCAGGCTTCCCCTCCCTGGGTTACCCTGGAAGATCACTGTGATTCAAACTCCTTGAATCTTAAAACAGAGGAAAATTCACCTTCCCCCTCCTTCTCTCTCCCCCTCCCAGACTCTCCCTGAGAGAAAGTAATCCTGGCACAGAGAGAAAATTAACCTCTCTCTCCCCCTTCCCTCCTTTCTCCCCAACAATTACCTGGTGGATCCAGACCCCGTCCCCTGGGGTCTCACCAGAATAAAAAAACAATCAGGTTCTTAAACAAGAAAAGCTTTTAATTAAAGACAGCAAAACAGTAAAAATTATCTTTGTAAATTTAAAATGGAATAGGTACAGGGTCTTTCAGCTATAGGCACTGGGAACACCCTCCCAGCCTAAGTATACAAGTACAAATTAAAATCTTTTCAGCAAAATACCAATTTGAACTCCTCCCAGCCAAATACACATTTGCAAATAAAGAAAACAAACATAAGCCTAACTCGCCTTATCACCTAGTACTTACTATTTTGAATCTATAAGAACCTGTATCAGGGAGATTGGAGAGAAACCTGGTTGCACGTCTGGTCACTCTCAGAACCCAGAGAGAACAACCACCAAAATCTAACAGCACACACAAAAACTTCCCTCCCTCAAGATTTAAAAGTATCCTGTCCCCTGATTGGTCCTCTGGTCAGGTGACAGCCAGCTCACTGATCTTGTTAACCCTTTCCAGGCAAAAGAGATATGAAGTACTTCTGTTCTATTAACTCTTACTTATCTGTTTATGACAGAAGCCTAGACTTGCGTTGGAAGACTTGTTAGCTACTAGATCGCCACCATGTAATCCTCTATTCTGATGGACCCTATCCAGTCATTCTTTTCATGCCATTTTTATAATGACTCTGGCAAATGCTGTCCTCAGCTGTCCTTTCCTCAACCCCAAAAAGTGGAAGAAATCATGGCTTTTTCATACAAAAAAAAGGCAAAAGTTATAACTATAATTGTAAAAGCAAAGGAAAGTCATAGCACACAATATTTCAATCAAATTCATTTTCAACTGAACAAATGTGAAATATCAGTAAATGTTTAAAAGCATATCATTGGAGCAAATACAGCAACACACACAGGTATGTATATATTTTGGTGTTTTATTGACCAAACTGTGCTATTTAGAAATTCATATTATCAATAATGATCCCTTTAAGAAGCCTTGTGTGTATGCCATTCTTCCCCTTCTGGACAAATATCCCCTTTCCCTGTGCTATAGCTTTACTCACAGACCAAATGCAGAAATATGTTTATCTCCAGGCATGTAATGGGAGCTCAAGACACACTGGTTTTTCATTAGCACCTTTTTCTTTGGTGGCTACTTTAGCAAGCCCCTCTCATTTTTGATGCAACTATCCAGTAACTGACATTTGATTTCCTAATGTCACTGCCTTAGGCTTGGCAGCTTAAAGATCAGCTATTGGACAGTCAGTGGCTTTTTGCAGCAGAACGCTTCCTGTGTAAGTGGGAAAATATCATTTAACAGAATTCCTGGAACATTACAGAGTGCAAAGGGACAAAAGTTGCCGCAGCCGCTGCAAGTATCAGAGTAGCTGTGTTAGCATCCTACTTATAACGGTAAGTGAGCATGTATTCATATTCATATGCTCACTTACAGTTATAATCTTTGGTGATGCATTACTGTTCATGCAGATTCAATTTATTTCTTTATTCGTGTAAGTGTATCTTTTCTAGGATGAATCGTACATACTGTTGCTGTCAAGAAACACCCTTTCATGGCTTGGGAAGCTGGCCTGGAAATAACTGATGTTCTCCACTTCAAGTATCCTCCGTCCAGCAGCAGGATTTAGTGATTGGTCAGCAGTATTCCATGCAAGTGCCAATGTCTGCCCACTTGAATCCAGTTGTAGGATCAGGCTGATAATGTGTATTCAGAGGGCCTGATTCTATTTTTGTTGATTCAGTGGGAGCAGGATTGGGAATGGTGCTATAAAAAACAGGATATGCATATCAGAATTATTATATTATTAATGAAGTTTTCCACTGCAAGTCTAGGGAATACTGCAAACACCATTGTACAGGGAAATACTGCGATAGTTAATTTAAATTTTGTTATGGCACCGACTGTACACTGATTACTTGATGACAAACTGGAGAACAGTCATACATAGTGGGCTTGATTCTCACTGCATTAGGCTGCTTTACACAGCTCTAGCAGTATAAATGGCCTTAAAGTGTTTGTAAAAGTAATGTGCTCCCATTTTATGGCGCTCAGCTTTAACTTTACAACACTAGAGTGGTGTAAATTGGCCTAAATTCAAATGAGAATCAGGTCCAGTATATTTAGAGAGTTTTGGAGACCTTAGATAAGCCAACCTAAATATAGGCCCTGTTACAGGCACAGAGGGTGCCCGAGGCAAGCAACAGTGGTTGAACAATCAACACACACCAGGGTGGAGAAGCAAGGAAAGTTTATTAGAGATCTCAAAGCGGTGCAAGGAGATGAACGCCTCAAATCATGCACACCTACACAAGCGGCTTTTCCCTTTTTATAAGTTTTTTTTTCTCTTTCTCCACCCCCCCCCCCATCTTCCTGTAGCAGTTACGTAAGTGCAGGTGCATTAAGTAATCTTGGCTGCGGCAGCTTGTTAGTACGTTTTCCTTCTGCAAGTTATCTTGTCCTTCTGCTAAAGGTGCACAGGCCTTATCACCACTGCTTTAGACTGGTTTTAGCTGTGCTGCAACTGATAACTTACTGTTACACATTTAATTTCACAGCTGCTAGCTTTCTAGATCAAGTAGAGTTCAACATGGAGGAGCTTTGGTTCACTAAGGCCTAGATTTATGCCTAGTGACACCAACAGCCCCAGTGTCACACATGCACCACTTTCTGACATTCTTCTGATTTTGTAGGCAGATTTGCAGGATCCAGCCGATATATTATTGCACCTTACAAGCCCAAATTTCTGAATATTTTCAGAGCCATCCAAAATTGTAAGAAAAAAGGATTACTTGGCTCAGTATGGATGCACTAAGTGGTTTGCATTGCAACAGGAGACTGGCCTTCAATTTAACCAGGCATTTCATTCCAGTTAGCTGTAAGTGTGTGTCACAAAAACAGGTTAATAAGATGCTTTGATGGTCAGAGTCTTTCTGAAAAGATTGTTAGGCATCAGGTCACTTGGAAGGAGTTTGTTTTGAGTATTTGATAGCTTGAAATGCGAGGTATATTTTGATTGGACATGTAGGGGCTAGTCTACAGTACGACACTACATCGACACAGCTGCCCCAATGCAGATGCACTGCTGTAATGCATCTGGTGAAGATGCATGATGCCGACAGGGGAGCACTCTCCTATTGGCATAATTACTCTACCTCAACGAGAGGCAGAATCAATGGCTGCGGGCGTCTCCCGCCAACATAGTGCAGTGGGGACACTGCTTTAAGTCGATGTAACGTACGTTGCTCAGAGGGGTGGCTTTTTCACACCCCTGAGTGATGTAACTTACATCGACTTAAGTGGTAGTGTAGACAAGCCCTAGGTCACATGATATTGTTTCTACTCTGAATGGGTTAGTACATCTTTTTGAATCAGGTTTCCAGCCTGAATATGAGCACTTATCATTTCAAAAGTCACTTTCCATGAATGTTCTTTAAAATGCGCTGTTTGCACATACATTCCTGCCAGTAAACTCATTTGCTAAAATTCACATGGACTCTGAACATATATTCACATTTTTTTGCATTATTTGCCCGGCTACATTGTATGACTGAAGCCGAATCTACCCATATTAATCAAATGCACTTTAGTTGAGCACCATAAATATGATAACACCATGTTTTCCATGTCTGTTCATGCTCCTCCCCTTAGGTCTCAAGCAGTTTATAAGAAGCGGATATTCAGCGCAGGATGGTGTGGCTTGTGGTAAATTATTATTGTGCTTTTAGTGTCTGTCTGCAAAGTTTGTTTCCATAGCAACTAGCATGCCCTGCTAGTATGAGAACCTGGTAATAGTCTGGAGAGAAACCGAAAGAGTCTATAGTTTATTATTCTTTTCTGTGAACTCCTGATGTTATTTTGTTAATTTAATAAAGTTAAAGGAACAGTCCCTCCAATAAGCTTTTATTTATGATTTTTTAATAAATATCTCCTTTCTTCCTTGACTTTGCTCTTAAGGATTAAACAAAACAACTGACAGCAGTCTGAGTACTTTTTCATTGGTTGACTATATACTTTTCCATGTAGAATTGTCCAGTATGCATAGTCTAAATAGCACAGTATCTGAACCTGATCCAAAGCCCGTGGGAGTCTTTTCATTGACTTGAGTGGAGTTTGGATTAGGTCCCCTTCTGATCAGGGGAAAAACAAAACAAAACCCTCTTTCCCCTCATCTACTTATGCTTGACAGTTCCCTACTAAAATCAGTATAGTAACAAATTTCCAACTTAGGCCCTGTTCTGCTGTCACGCACATGTGACATGTGTAGAACTGATTAGTGAAATTGTTTTTAATTGTTCATTTTATTAATATAACTTCATTAAGTAAAGTTTTATGAATGAAACAACGTTCATTCATAAAACCGGTTACCCCAATAACTGGCTAATTGACAATAAAAATGCTTGTTAAGAGCCATAACTGTTCAGTCAGCTGCCTTTGTAAATTTCACTAACAGTCCAATTCCTGCTTAAATCACTGAAACTTGCACTGTTTCAGTATTGTAACTTCTGTTCACCATTCACTACACTTGCCTACATTGTAACTTCTGTTTACTGTTTGCCATCCACTACACTTGTCTATATTATAACGTCTGTTCACTGTTTGCCATATTGAATTCAAATCCCATTTTAAAACGCTCACTCCATTTTGTAAAAGCTTCCTCCAACCTTCATTTTTGCAAACCCTGCTGTAATCTTATTAGTTTAGGTTAAATGTGTGGATGAGGCATGTATGGATGATGGAATCAACCTCCAACCCCAGCCTCTCCTGATGAAATAGAGTTCAAACACCATCGGCTGAAGATGCAGACAAGAGCCCTAACAAAGTAAGAAGAGTCCACGCTAAAAAGAAAAGGTACAATAGAAGAAAGATCAAAGCCAGGTCCGAGGCTGAAAGTCACGTCTGCAATTGACGGGTGATCAACCACCAAATCCAGAGGCAACGAGACACAGCAAGACCTATAGACTCTGGATTCAAACAAAAGCTTACAAAAAGGATGGGTGAGATGGAAGACTTCGGAGGGTAACATTCTGCTGCCAACATGGAAGGGCATCGGTGCATGGCCAACAGAGACCTAGCTCGTCCTTGTGCGTGGTTTTCCTGGCCAGTTAGCTGCCACAAGCTATGAACCCAAGCTGCAAAATCAAGCCACGAACTCAAGCTATGTCCAGGACTGGTAACTATGCAGCAGCTGCAGAACATCTGATGGTGGTGTGTGTGTGTGTTTGTGTATGAATGTGTATAGGTATAACGTGTGTATAAGGATTAAGATATTAGTTATTGGTCATAAATCAAAAATAAATGTGGCATCTTTGTCTTGCCCCCTGAAAAGATCCTGTGTAGTTTTGTCTGTACAACACATGTAACTGTAATGTTTTGCAATTTAAATAAGAGAAACATATACAGACTGAAGCTGTTTCCTTTCAAACATACAAATGCATCAGGATTATAACATGCAAACCAGTCTCATTTACTCTTGCGGGGTGCAGGGTGGGCATCTGAGCAGGGAGCAAGCAAAATCTACAGTTTCTTCTTACTATAAAAGAGTCAATGTTAAAAATTCAGATGCATGGATTAGAGCTGTCTGCAGCCAGCTGGGATATTAATGTAGCGCTTAAGACCAAAATAATTATACCTTTGATTAGCATTAGTCGTAACCATTACATTAAAACTCAGTCATGTTCTAGTTCAGTGTTTCCCAAACTTGGGACCCCTTTTGTGTAGGGAAAGCCCCTGGTAGGCAGGGCCAGTTTGTTTACCTACCACGTCTGCAGGGTCGGCTGATCGCGGCTCCTGCTGGCCACAGTTTGCTGTTGCAGGCCAACGGGAGCTGCTGGAAGTGGTGGCCAGTACATTCCTTGGCCCGTGCAGTGAACTGCGGCCAGCGGGAGCTGCGATTGGCCGGACCTGCGGACGTGACAGGTAAACAAACCGGCCCAGCCCGCCAGGGGCTTTCCCTACACAAGCGGCATCCCAAGTTTGGGAAACGCTGTTTAGTTTATTACATCTTGTTTTAATAAAGGAAGATCTTTTAACACAACCCTCTTAAGGATTCTGTAAGTACATCAATTAAAAGGCAATGCTAACTTTTTAAAAGGTAATCTCAACTTAAAGGTAGCCAGAGATCTGGAAGGAAACCGCTATATGAACCAATTTGCCATATGTCATTGTTATAGGGCGAGCTGTCATTTAGACCCCTTTCAGTCTCTCTCAAGTGTACTCCCCCATGTGATAGCTCACTCTGTAACAGTGACACAGTCTTAGACCAGAACTCTATTTACTTTAGTGAGAGTTGATGCATGCATTGAGGTAGGTCCAATTAAGGGAAATAATAATGGATACTAAGATGAAGAATTCAATTTCCCCCTTTAATATGCAGAGGTGTTATGGTGCCAATCAGTTCCCATTAACAGTAATGAAAATTAGCCATGTAAATCTCCTGTTTATTGATTGTTGGGGGAACAAATCACTATAATTTTTAAAAGTTCCTTTAAATTACTTATAATTTTAAGTGTAGAATACGGGCATTGGGTAGAGCTGTGTAACTGATGCTCTCTTTAAATGAAAATCAGAGAACAGACTGTTCAAGGGAAAACAACAATTATGAATGCACTTAAATATGTATATGGGAAATATGGATACTGACAACACATGTTGTTATTACAGAGCAGAGGTGTTTGGATAAATTTTTGATCTTATGTATGAGGAAATGAAATAACTTCCTATTAAAATAAACGGTAAATGAGTGGAGATGGGTATTTGAAGGCATTAATTTGTATAAATAGATACGTTACATGCTGTGCTAGAAATCTGTTGTTTTGGCTGTTCATCAGTTAGGCTGAGAATAGGCTGCTTCCTGTTTTTTGGTGCTCATCTGCACAACAAACCTTTCAGATCACAGTTTACTACAGTCTCACTGCTGGAAATACCAGGAGATTTTTCAAGTGAAGTGCTATTGCCTTAAATGTAATTGAAATAGGTATTATGTCTTATTTTATTTCTTGTTCATTTTGTTTTAATGAGAATGACATGAGGAAAAGAAAATATTCCTAAAGAGGTGCCGGCTGTGGTGTGATCATTCTACTGTTTGGGAGCAGTGAATGCGGGCCGGTAGTGGCCACGCACATATATACTTCATGCAGAACTAAGTCCAGGATGTAATAATGTTCATTGAAATGGTGAGCTCCAGTCAGTTCAGGGTATGTAATGTAATGCAGTTAGGCGTAGCAGAGCAAGCTAATGTGATTATGAGCATCAAACATGATACGTTAATAAAAAGGTTTATAAAAGGCCTCTTGGGTCCAACTTCTCCACAGTGTTGTCGCCAGCTGCAGGGGTCACCGGCTGCCTAGATGATACACCTTGGGGAGATTGAGTTCACTGCTATCTAGAGAAGCAGCCCATTATCCAGGTGACACAGTGGTATGAGTGGGACTGAATATTCCCTAAGAGCACACACTGTATATTAAATCCTTTTGCAAAGGTAGGTGTGAAGGAAATCTCTCAACATTACTGTAGCCAGTAGGTCCAGGAGTCTAGTCACAAGGACATCACTTGTCACCTGGATTAAATCTACAATGTCAGATCGGTTTAGGTCTGTTTAATTTGTACACACTTAGGTGGCTGAAACAGGCCACATGGGACTGTGAGGGGAGCAAGCAAACAAGCTGACAGCTGATTACACCCATGGTAATTGGTGCTTTCCAAGAACAGGAAAGCTAAGCACTATAGATAAAATCCAGTAGTATGAAGTGCATGGTCTTAAGGGCTAAGAATAAGAATATCTGCTTCAAGCTGGGGGCTCATCAGTTGGAATTGACAGAGTAGAAGAGCTTGTGGGTCAGTCACAGGATGACTGTGAGCCACCAATGGGATGTGTCTGTGAAAAAGGCAAATGCAATTCAAGGATGTATCAAATGAGGCATTTCAGTAGAGAAAGAGACGTAGTAATACCATTGTACAAGGCACTGGTAAGCCCATATTTGGAATTCTGTGGATAATTTGGGTCACCGATGTTCAAGAAAGATGAATTCAAACTAGAACAGCTCCAAAGGTGATCAGGGGAGCAAGGGCCTATTTTAAGAGAGGAGACTGGAAGAGCTTGTCTTGTTTAATGTAGCAAAAAGAAGGCTGAGAAAGGATATTATTGTTTTCTGTAAATACATTGGGAGGGGGTAAGTACCAGCAAGGGTGAAGAGCTTTTTAAGCTAAAGGACAAAGTTGGCACAAGAACAAATGGATAAAACTGGCCATGAAGAAATTCAGGCTGGAAATTAGAAGACTTCTAACAATCAGAGAGGGGAAGTTCTGGTACAGCATCCCAGTAGAAGTAGTGGGGGCCAAAAACTTAATTTTAAGAGAGAGCTGGACAAATGTATGAGTGGGATTGTATGATGGGATTTCTTATGATAGTAGTGGGCATAGGGCTCAGCAGCTTGGGGCTCACTTCCAGTTTATGTTCGATGTTACAAAAAGCTCATGCTTCACAGTTTCACTTGACCAATTGCAAAATCAGGAGGGGATTTTCCTCCCCTCACCTTTCCCCAATATATTCTGCTTTTTTAATCTCCTTCCTCTGAAGCTCCAGGGGTGGCCAAGCCTGGAGATGGGACATTGAATGAGGTGGGGCAGGCCTCTGAGGTGGCACCAAGCATTCTCTCTCTAAGCGACAATGACGTAGTTAAGCTGACCTAAGCCACAGTGTAGACCAGGCCTTAGAGGTTTAGGGTGAAATCCTTGCCCCGGTGAAGTCAGTGGGAGTCTAACCATTGATTTAAATGGAGTCAGGATTTCACCTCTAGTGTCCTGACTGAGGAACTATATAAAACTGGGGGAAAATACTTGTACCTGGGGGAGGATGCCCCACTGACTGATCTTGTTTCTCCTACCGCCACTGTTTGTTCTTGACAGCCACTAGTGTCTCTCTTCAGGGTTTTCTGTGGAGTTGAATAATGAGGACAGCAAAAGAAGGAACAGTAACAGTTACGACTCAATAACCTGATCTTTGTGTGCCCTGGCATTTAGAATGATACTTTTAGAAAGGAATGCGGAATGCTTCCCTTGTGGGGATATCCTTTTTCTGTGACCTTGTTTTTCTACTAGGAGAGAAACAATTAGACTTTTCAGTGAAAGTTCTCACAGTATTTTAGTATCAGCAAATAGATGATTTTGTTATGAAAACCCAGAGCTATTGTACCAAATGTTGCTCAAAAAGCTTCCCCATTCTTGTAGATTGTATTTGTACCAGAATTTTGTGCTTTAAACTTAAATGGTTTCTCACATTTATCAGTAGTTTTTTTTAATATCAGACTTACAAAACTCATACATTTTGAATAGAACCAACCACAACATAGTTGAAGGATTTATTTGCTTTAACAAAAATACTTAGCCATTATTAGAAGTAGTTTAATGTTCATTCAGTAGAAGCTTGCTTGGGTTATTGAGATTGTCTTGATGTTTTTAATTGTAAAAAGACTCCTTTGAGGCTTTGAAACAGGATTTTTAATTACAAGGAAAAAAAAAAGAAATTGCACCAGTCCTACTTAACATACTAAAAAAAAGAGGGGTGGGGACTCAGAACACTCGTATGTGCTGAGCTAATTAGAAGGAGAAAAATCTGTGTTGGAGATAACCATTCCATGTAGTTATAAACAGTGCTCTGGGTGCAAGTCCACGTGTCTCTTTCTTTTGTTTCCCATTCTAGGTCTCAGTAATTATATCTCATATGTGGAAAGCGCACCTTTCATTGCAAGGCACTTTACGGGGTTTATGTATAGCGATCATTTAATCCACAGTGGAAATGCAATTCAGCAGTTGTTCACAGCTCCTATCCACACAGATCTCTCTAGTCATTTTGTAGCACATTCTGCTGAATTCACCTGAGTGGCCAAATTCTACATTTGGTTATACAACTGTAAATCAGAGTCACTCCAGAGCTAATTCCAGGTCAATGGAGTTTCTCTGACTTTGGCATAACCAAGAGTAGAATTTGGGGTCAATCTAGACTTACAAGTCCAAACTATCTCAGTTCTTGGGTTATGCATATGACAGAATGCAGAGGAAAGTTAGTTGAGAAAGCAAACATCAGCCCATTCCTTAGTATAAGTATGGCCTCTCAGAATCTTTATGGTTCACTACTCATTTGGCAGACTACTGTTTAAGGGTCATAGACCAGGAGCGGGAATAGAAAATGTATGGTGGGCCATGAATATTCACAAATTTGGGGTTGGGGTATGGGCTCCGGTGTGGGGCTGGAAATGAGGAGTTCAGGGTGTGGGAAGGGGATCAGGGCCAGGGCAGAGTGTTGGGTTGCGGGAAGGGGTGCAGATTCTGGCTAGGGGTGTGGGATCTGGGGTGCAGGATGGTGCTCCAGACTGGAATCGAGGGGTTTGGAGGGCATGAGGGGGATTAGGGCTGGGGCAGGGTTTGGGGCATGGGGAGAGGCCTAGGGGTGCACGCTCTGGGCAGCACTTACCTCAAGCAGCTCCTGGAAGCAGTGGCATGTCCCTTCTCCGGCTCCTACATGAAGGCGCAGCCAGGCGGCTCTGCATGCTGCCCCATCTGCAGGCACTGCCCCTGCAGCTCCCATTAGAGTGCTGGAGGGAGCCATTGGAACACGTGGGAGCTGTGGGGGTGGGAAATGCCGCAGCTTCTGGGAACTGCATGGAGTGGCCCCCGACCCTGCTCCCCGGCTGGAGCACTGGAGCCAGGCCATGCTGCAGCTTCTGGGAACTGCATGGAGTGGCCCCCCCGACCCTGCTCCCTGGCTGGAGCACTGGAGCCGGGCTATGCCACAGCTTCCGGGAGCAGCGTGGAGCAGCCCCTGACCCTGCTCCCCAGCTGGAGCACCAGAGCGGCGCAAGCCCCATACCCCACTCCCCAGCGGGAGCTCGAGGGCTGGCTTAAAACGGCTGGTGGGCCATAGTTTGCCCACCTCTGCCTTAGACAGTTACTCCATAAACAGACAAGAAAAAGTCCCACGGGAATCAGCTGAATTTGCACAGAAATTTAATTGTGCAAGGAGTGCTTAAATAGCCGTATGCTGAGTTGCCTTGATACGATTCTTCCTTTAAATATGTCACATCAAATAACACGTCATAACTAAAGCCTGAAATCAGTAGAAATATTTTCACACACACACATTGTGCACTGAATCCTTTAAACCAACACTACTGATAATTCCATTTGACAAATACTGTCAGCAAATACAGATCCAGAGTGGTCTGCCAGAACTTTAAACATTTTAAATTCTTGAAAGCATAGCAGCTGCTACAAGACTAACACTAAATGGTCCTCAATTTTACATCTCATTCAAATGAAAGCAACTTCTGACAGCATATTGCCTCCAAACACTGTGCTGGTCACTGGTGTAGTACTAACTCAGGGGGGATACTACCCCTTGGATTAACAGTGCATTCAGTCATTGACCACAACAACAATAATTCTGGTCTTTAGTGAGTTTTCAAATAACTTATTTACTACATGATAGACTACTTTACAGCTAAACCTCCTTGGGCTGTCAATATAGTTTTATCAACTTGCAAATAACTTACTTGAAAACTACTAAAAAGATGAAACTGTTGGCCTTGAGTTACATAATTTACCTCTACCATGGATACGGAAAAATAAAATTAAAATGTATGGGGAACGCATGCTCTCTGATAAATTCCTGCCCTCAATTTCTTACCATCCTATAAAAATCAAGATACCAGTTTCCTTCTATGGGAAGATAGTAATCATCTTTGTACATACTATCCATCCATCCATCCATCCATCAACAATTACAAGATACAATTTGGCATTTGTTCATCATATTTAGACCTATTTAAAAATTTTTTATTTCCAATTCACTGTACCAGCAAATATACTTAAGCTGTCTTGTGAGAGCAAAAGTGAGAGTTAATTCAAATTGAAACTAATGGGAGTTCACCATGGTATCATTAGTACTAATATTTGTTTGTAATACTGTTGTAAATCACTATTCTGAACATTCAGATGAGGGGAACTTATTTTTCTGTTATCTCAGTTATGAAAAGGCTGCAGAGCTACTTCAGGTGCTAGAGCTAAAAGTGCCCGAAGCACAATATTTAACCCTGGCAGGTGTTTCTTACATTTAAGGGAAAGCCAGAGAGGTAGGGGCAAGGTGAATGACTTTTAATTATAACATGGTCCATGTGCGAATCTCGCCATGAGTTGCCACTTCAGTTGAAAATTCAGCACTCTCCTTTGAGAGAGAAAAATTGAGCTAAGGAGAGACTAGATGAGAGCTGGAGTCTGAGTGACACATATCTTCCCACTTAAATGCTATGCCCATTACAATCTAAAAAAGATGACCTTGGTAAATTTGCTGCAATGGAATGACAGGAAATCACAGAACTTGTTAAAATTCTGTCTGAGTCAAGGGTATGACTGAGCCTGAGAGAAAGAAAGTTAAGAAATTTTTCTTTAACTGTGTATCTTGATTTATGTATCACCTTTCCTAGTCAGTTAGTTAGCTCTCTATAGCAGTGAGCCAAGAGACAAAGGTAGATGCCACATGGTTCCACAGTAATTCTATTTGGAGTTAATTTTCTCCTGCCTGTATGACGAGGCCTGAGGGAGGAAACTATTAATTAGCTGCATGATGAACTGTGTTATTAATATCTGCAAACTGGAGTTATTTAGTGATCTGCAGCTTAGCGTCTACTCCCAAACTGAAATTAAATAGCTAGTCCCAGATTCTGTCCTTTGCTACCTGTGCAGCTGCACTGAAATCACTGGGGCTCCATGAGGGTAACTGAGAACAGCATGTTATTATAGAATCATAGAAATGTAGGACTGGAATGGACCTTGAGAGGTCATCTAGTCCAGTCCCCTGCACTCAAGGCAGGAGTAGTATTATCTAGATCATCCCTGTCAGGTGTTTGTCTACCCTGATCTTACAAATTGCTAATGATGGAGATTCCACAACTTCCCTAGGCTTAACTACCCTGACAAGAAGCTTTTCTTAATGTCCAAGCTAAACCGCTCTTGCTACAATTTAAGTCTATTGCTTCTTGTCCAATCCTCAGAGGTTAATGAGAACATTTTTCCTCCATCTTCCTTGTAACAACCTGTTGTGTACTTGAAAATTGTTATGATGTCCCATCTCAGTCTTCTCTTCTCCAGACTAAACAAACCCAATTTTTTCTATCTTCCCTCGTAAGTCATATGTTCTAGACCTATAACCATTTTTGGTGCTCTTCTCTGGACTTTCTTCAATTTGTCCACAATACCCCAGTTAAGGCCTAATCAGCACAGAGTTGAGTGGAAGAATTCCTTCTCATGTCTTGTTTATAACACTCCTGCTAATACATCCCAGAATGATTTTGGTTTTTTTGCAACAGTATTACACTGTTGATTCATATTTAGCTTGTGATCCACTATGACTCCCAGATCCCTTTTTGCAGTACTCTTTCTTAGGCCCTCATTTGGTATGTATGCAACTGATTGTTCCTTCCTACATGGAGTACTTTGCATTTGTCCTCACTGGATTTCATCCTGTTTACTTCAGAGCTTTTCTCCAGGTCATTTTGAATGTTAATCCTAACCTCCAAAGCACGTGCAACCCCTCCCAGCTTGGAATCATCCACAAACTTTGTAAGCGTATTCTCTATGCCATTATCTAAACCATTGATGAAGATATTGAACAGAACCGGACCCAGAACTGATCCCTGCAGAGCCCCATTTGATATGGCCTTCCAGCTTGACTGTGAACCACTAATAACTACTCTTTGGGAATGGTTTTCCAACTAGTTATGCACCCACCTTACAGTAGCTCCTTCTAGCTTGTATTTCCCACATTGGACAGTCATGCGAGACAGTATCTAAAGCCTTACTAAAGTCAAATATACCACATCTACCACTTCCTCTCATCCACAGGGCTTGTTACTCTGTCAAAGAAAGTTAGGTTAGTTTGACATGATTTGTTTTTGACAAATCTATGCTGACTGTTACTTATCACCTCATTATCTTCTAGGTGTCTTCAAATTGATTGCTTAATTATTTGTTCCATTATCTTTCCATGTACTGAAGTTAAACTGACAGGTCAGTAAATCCCCAAGTGGTCCTTTTTATAGATTAGCACTATATTTGCACTTTTCCAGTCCTCTGGAATCTCTCCTCCCCTTCCATGATGTTATAAAATGTTTGAATAGCTCTGTGTATTTACTCAGTGCTTTACAAACACATTCCCTGCACGATAAGCTTACAATCTAATGGTCCATTCTGTAAACTCTTATTCACGAGGGCAGTCTCATTCACCTCAATGGAACTACTTGTGTGAGTAAAGGTTTGTGAGTTTGTCCCAAATAAAAACAAACAAAAAATTCCCAGGGCACACATAGGAAAACAGTTCAAAAGCATGAGGGTGTGAGCATTATTGGAAAACAGTAGGCAGGATGAATTACTATAGCAACGCAGCTCCAAAATGTCAAATAAAATTAAAATACAAATCAGTGCTCTCAGGCTTTAGCAAGCTTACAATTTCATGATTTTTCCCCTTTTGGAAGTGCAAAGATGGGATATTGAATAAACATTCCAGTTTAAGTGTATGAGACTACCAAAATGTAATATTGGCTGATAAATTAAACAGAGTTCAGTTTTGAGACTGAAATAATTAGCAATAAACAACTCTGTGGACCAAATTCTGCTCTCAGTCTTTGTCTTCAAAGACGTGCAGCTGTATCTGACAGCCACGACTGTCCATCTCTCCAGATTTCTGGTTAGACAGGTGTATAGTATTTTGTGTTTTCTATCATTTCCCAGATGCCCAGCAATTCAGGCACTTGTAATAGTTCTAGCACTATGCCCACTGGAGTACATATAAATTCACTGAATGCAATAGATGTGTACATGTGTGTGGGAAGGGGGAGTGTGGCTAGAATATATACTGGTAATGGTCATTAACCAGTAAATTTCTAACTCTTTAATCTCCAATGCACTGTCAAATTTATAATTCAATTCCGTTATTCAGTTTATCAGTTCTGGTTCAGTAAATTATGACCTTTACAAGCATTCCCTCTTCAGTTGCTTTACTAAAAGCCATGCATATGAGGATACAACATTCATGTGTTAGGAGGAAATGTGATGTGTATTTTTCAGAGAAGTTTTCTTTGATTTTATTTCCATCAATCTTGTGCCTGAACTGTTGCTTCAATATATACAAATATCTTTCCTCTCTAGCTGATCCACCACTGAACAGAATGCTACACCACAACTGACAAAGAATTTTATGATAGGCACAAGTAACATATTCTTGGGTTGTGTATCAGAATGGATACTAGGGAGGAGGGTGGGAGAAAGATGGAAGAGACTATCTTCTGCAGTCTTCATAAAGGATTTATTGATTCTTCTGAGCTGCCAGAAGACTTCTCTGTAGCTAAAATTCAACAAAACAGCTCAAAGTGTGCTTTTATTGCCTCATTTCCAAGTGATATTTTTGAAGGGACTTTTAATGCCATTGTATAAGCCGTTTAGGTGTAATTATCTCATAGGTGTAATTTCTGATTTATACACACACGTGACAACAAAATCAAACAACATATGGATATTAATGTCTAGCAGAATTAGAAATAATTTTTCAGGTAATTTCAGAGTTAAATGCTGACAACTGCATCTCTTGATGCTGGCCCCATCCAAGCATTTATTTTTGATGGAAATTCCATCATCCTAAAAGACTATACTACCCGTTAAGTGGGTAATATCCATATGGTTCATTTGACAGATCTCTCTCTCAAGGGGCATCAGAGTCATAGGTTCATAGTCCCACAGAAAGGCCTGGCAGTGTAGTACAAGTGCTGCACTGTTAAAGGTGGTGTCATTTCAATGTGACATACTGAGATCTTTTCTGGTGTTGATCCAGGTGGAAGATGGCACCCAAGGCACTTTTGAAAAAGTAGATGTTACCCATGGTGTCTTTGGCTATTTCGGAGTCCATAATGGATGCTGGGTTTGGCTACATAGCTGGTTTTATCAGTATTTAACCCACTGAATTACCACCACCTATTTTGGCACATGTTAAATACAAAACAGACTAACTAAAACCTTTTACTATGCTACATTTTGGGGCTCTCTTTGTTTTCTGCTGGTGAGCTTTATCACTTTAGAAATATTATTTTATTATGACCTCTCTTGTCCAGGGGTGAAAGTAAGTGAAAGGACTTAGCGGTACACCAGAGTCTTGAGTGGGGGGCGTAACCCCAACCGGAAGAGGCGTGGCCTTTAAAGATTTAAAGGCCCTGGGGCTTCGGCTGTAGCTGGGATCCCCAGGGCCTTTAAATCACCTCGGAGCTACCAGCTGCAGAGACGGCTGGGAGCTCCAGGGATATGGGGTGAAATAAAGGGCCCAGAGCTGCAGCCGCCACAGAGCTCTGGGGCCTTTAAAGTGCCGCCCGAGCCCCGCTGATGGAGCTCTGGCTGTGATTGAAAGGGCCCAGGGCTCCCCACAATGGCAGGAGTACTGGGCCCTTTACTTTTCCGCCCAAGCCTGGCAGCCGGGCTCCAGTGGGGATTTAAAAGTTCTGGGGCTCCTCACAGTGGCAGGAGCCCTGGGCCTTTTAAATCCCTACCCGAGCCTGGCTGCTGGCTCCAGTGGGGATTTAAAGGGCCAGAGGCTGCAGCTGCTGTGAGGAGCCCTGGGCCCCTTTAAAGTGCTGCCCAAGCCCTACTGCCGGAGCTCGGGTGGTGACTTAAAGGGCCTGTGGCTCCCTGCAGCAGCCAGAGCGCCGGGCCCTTTACATTCTTGCCCGAGCCTGGAAGCCAGGCTCTGGTGGTGATTTAAAGAGCCAGGGACTCTGCCTGCTGTGGGAAGCCCCGGGCCCTTTAAAGCCACCCAAGCCCAGCTGCCGGAGCTCCGGCTGCGGTGCTTTAAAGGGCCGGGGCCTTCTCACAGCGGCAGGAGCCCTGGGCCTTTTAAGTCCCCACCCGAGACTGGCTGCTGGGCTCCGGTGGGGATTTAAAGGGCCAGAGGCTCCAGCCACTGTGGGGAGTCCCGGGCCCTTTAAAGAGCTGCCCAAGCCTCGCTGCTGGAGCTCCAGCGGTGATTTAAAGGGCCCAGGACTCCCCGCAGCGGCTGGAGCCCTCAGCCCTTGAAATCACCACCAGAGAAGCCGGTCCAGTCTGGCACGGCATACCAGTTCTTGGCGGTATGCCGTACCGTACCATACTGGCTTCATTTCACCTCTGCTCTTATCCCACTCAGGTAAAGTGTTCATGTGTTTGTGACCTCTGGACTATTGCAATAACTTGTTCTGTGGTCTCTTCCTGGTGTTACAATACAAAATGCAGATGCTATAGACATATATGGCAACAGCCATAGCTCATATTCATGCCAAACCACACTTGTCTAAAATTTTTCTTCAGTCTTGAAGGCTTTATGCTTGCATCCTATAAAATTACAAAATATAAAGCCGCTCTGTTTAACTCTTGAAGCATTTCTGTAACTCCAACATGTTTAAATATGCCATTAGCTCCTTAAGTGCTGTCACACTGCAGATTACTGTCAATGTGGAGCTCATGGCTACTACTGATTACATATCATATGGGTTGAGAAATTTCCATAAAATGGTTATTCCTTGCAGCTTAGAAATTTTTCCCTTCTTAAATTGGTGGTGGTGATAGTAGTAGTGGGGTCTTCTGCAATTTTAAAATTAAATGATATTCAATCAATGCATATTTTTAATATCTTAAAAACCAATATAAAATGAATAGGGTTTAAATTGTTTTGCATCAGTTCTGCTAGCTGAGAAATTAAATCGAAGAAACAGTTAACAGAAACCCATTCATCAATGTTTTTTCACAAGAGTCAGAAAAATGATCTAATATATAAAGGCAAATTAGTTTTTAAAATAATGAAATGTTTACTTTTTGGAAGCCAAATATATCAGTCTTTTGGCTTAGTCAGTATCGATAATTTATGCACAGAAAATGTTTGACTTCAAGCTGTATACACTGAGGAATAGCATTTTATTTGCACTTTGATCGATAGCTAAATCATTTTTATAACAGTGCTCTGTAATGTAAGGATAACACATTTTCCACCTCAAACTGTTATAAGACAAACCTTGATACAGTAAGTAAATATTTCTTTGTTAAAAAAGAGGAGACATGAAGGTACATCATAAACTCTTCACACTTGTAGTTTACAAAGTTTGGGTTTTTGGTTACTACACTGTCAGATGATTTTTGGTAAGCAAAACTAACAAGTTGCTTCTTGCTAGCAGCAGTGATATATTTTCTTGGCAACTTCAATACTTATCCCTTTATAAGTAGTTCTGCATTATAAACATTTACCTTATATGGTGACTTATTAATACATTATACAGCAAAATGTACAACATTTGACAACATAATGTACAACAATCAGAAAAAATACAACAAACATGCTTTAGGTAAACAAACAGGAAACCCATTTTTCCTGTAGAATCCAGCCTTTCCTGTTTAACTTCAGGCGCCACAGTGGAAAGCACTAAAAAAAATATCAGTAGATTAAATGCGTACGATCCTCTGCCTTTTATCTAGAGGTAATGCTCAGTATTACAGGAACCGTGTCACACTCTGATGTTCTCCCTTTCTATTTGAGATTGACTCTATTAATGTTCTATCATGTTAAGTCTTGTTGATTGCTAATGGTTTTGTGAGTACTACTGCAAGGCAGTTTGACTTTCACCTTAACTGTGTTAATCACTTAAGTGTCAGCCAGTGTTCACACACTGAGCTATACCTTTTAAAAGAACATCTATTTAAATACATAGAGCAATATGACTTATCACGTACTTCCAAAGGGCCACATGAATGTTACTTCAATGGATGTACAATATAAGCCCAATTCAAGCCTGGTGTATCTTTGATTAAATTAATAGAACTACCCCAGGGATCAATTTGCCCCCAAGCATTTCAGTGTACAGAGAATATCAGAGGGTAGTATCTGAAGAGGTGATTTTTTTTTATCCATAAAAGCTTACGCCCAAATCTTTAAGGTGCCACCAGACTCCTTGTTTTAGTGTACAGAGAGTACATTTAAAACATCTGTGGGTGAGATTAGTTTTAATGGGAATAGGGCATCCAAACGCCATAGGCAGCTTTGCAAATCTCAGCCAGGGTCTGCAACCTACGTTTAGTAGGTTTTAATACTTGAATCTTCAGAAATGTCTGAAGTAGACTTCAATAACCTATCTAATTAAATACTCTGTTTGACATTCAATGGCTATTTTATGCTATGAAATACTTTAGCTAAAAGGGTTTCTGAGCTGATGGCAAAAAATGGGATTTTCTAACCAGTGAAGACATCTTTCCTAAATAAATATTCTGCAAAGTATAGACACAAACAGGGTAACAGTTGATAGATGGTCAGCTCCTTTCCCCACTCTCCGTGATCTTAGTTGAGTACAGCCAACTTTCTTGAGAGACTACATATTTTTTCTAAATTTTGAGCTCTACTTCGTGCCTGAAAGAGTGTTTTCACCAAGAAGATTTAAAAATATTGAAACAATCCATGAAAATCTCTTGCAAGGAAATTCTGGAAAAATTTACCTACATGAGGTCACATAGACCTCATCAACAAACTGGAATCAAGTCCACCAATGTTCTTATGTTCTTTCCCCCCCAAACAATAAAAATACCAAACCAATAACTGAATAACAGATAGTTGAAACCAAAGTCAATGAAAAATGTGTGTGCGCGTGTGCCAGAACATTACATTATATATAGTATGGGTGCATTAAGAAAGTAAGTGCCTGATTTATTATAATTTTGCATGTATTGTTCACATATGAAACCTTATTTTTACCAAAGATGCAAATATTTAAGGAATGTTAGAAATACTAATATCCATACTTTGATATATTGTAATGCAACACTGCACCCCACTCAATTGGCTTCCAAGTGCAATTTATGCCTACAGGCACATAAATAATGTCAATTGCAAAACTAGTAGCAGTTTCTTTTATACTTTATTTTACAATTTCTCACTAAATATTTACAAGACATGGATTTTGCTTCAGTGCAATACATAGTAATGTTGCATAAGTACAAACTTGAACTTTTCTAAAACAAAAGAAATAAAGCACTTAACTGATATTACAGCTAAGTATGTAAAGCAACATTTATAACTTTAAGAGTGAAAATGCTAACAGCATCATTACTTTTCATAAATGATTTCTAGAAACAAACTACAAACCAGCTTTACATATTCCGAACTATTAACTCTTATACAGTACTGTATCATTTTAAAAAAATGAAATTCTTGTAAAGCATGTATACTCTACTGTATGGCAGTCTTTTTCTACAGATATCAACTTACCTTTTTATACAAATATGATGTTGCCTTGGCAGTTTTGATAAACAAAGTTATCTCAAGATATCTAACATCAGTAACAAACTCTGATAAGCGTAGCTTCTTGAGAACTTGCGTTAACAGTATTTCTTCACAGTGATATTTATGAAAGTTTGGAAAAGGGTTAGCATAAAATATTTCCACCCTTTTTCAGTTTGTATGCAAAAATCATTACTTTATATCAGTAATTATAAAATTACAAACACTTTCTAGAAGTAACTGCATCTGTAGTTATGATAGAAAAGTTATTGGTAAGATACCTAAAATGAGGTTAGCATAAAATGATTACGAAATTAGATAAAATTCTTTGTAATGATAAGGGAAGAAACTCAATTCAGACATGTAGAAGCAACTCACAGTAATTTAACAGAGACAACTAATTAATCAACTCAAAAGAATAATCATTCATTAGTAAATGTTTAATGTGAAGGAGTTGCAATGAGATGAACTCAACTTTTTAAAATATACCATTAATAATTTACTCATAATTTTGGTTTTGGCACTTCATTGTAACAATTACTTTTCCAAAGACCAAAATATGTATTAAAGGTGTACAGCGCCTCAACACACCTTGCAAATATAGTACGTAAGTACTGGCAAACACTGAAACAGAGTTAATTAAACATTCCCACTGATTTGCACATGCATGCACTATTCAGACAACATTGTATCTATGTTCTTGACAGTATCTCCCTTGCATTATTTGTGATTCAGACAGTTTCTTCAGTAGATCTTGTTTCTGATTTAAGTCGCACAAATTCTTTAGCAACTTCATCATTGGTTCTCTGAGAAAGTATTCTAAGGATTGTCAATCCAGTGTCATCCATGAAGATATTTTTCAATAGAGGATACCAGGATGCGCAGCTACCTTTCTCTGCAGTATTCTGTAGCTGGATAACTGTCATTCCTACAATGCGATCTTCCCTGGCAAAGCAGTAATCTTTCACAGAGAGGTGAAGCTCATAGGCTCTCAGCCCTTCTTCGTTACTCAGAATGCTGCGTGGTTTAAAAGAATGGATTTTGAAAATGGAAGTTAGTTTAATTCCCCCAAGGGGTTAACATGGCTTAGAAACCTTTTAAAAATTAATATGCATTTCAGAGATAGTTCTACATCTGCGAACAAAATATTGATTTATAAACTGTATTTGTATTGATCCTGGAAGCTGCTGAGTGAGCGCCCTCAGTTTCCATTGACTTGAATGGAAGTTTGAAAGCATTCAGCAACTCCCTCAGCATTTGGCATAATCAGACCCTCTGTTCCCTTTCTCCAGAAATATTTCAGATGATCAACATTTTAATCACAGCTGTTTAAGCGTTGATAGACCAATTATGGTGTTTTTACCCCAAACAGAAATGTTTAAATGGGTGTAAAATTGCAATTCAGAACAGTATCTCACATCTCTTTAAAGCACAGCTAACCTTTATTTAGGCTCTTTTTCCCCCTGTCCAGCTAAACATTTTTTGGATTTCTAGTAAATCTTTGATCTGTTTTCCCTACTCTATTAATTTTTAATTTAATGTTGGGGCAAATGGTTTTCATATGGCAATTATAGGGGAGGCTCTGCACTCCAAGGTGTCTGTTTTCTAAATGTTACTTATAGAGTAATGTGATCATATTCTCTGTGTATTCAGTACAAAATTGCGTATCAGTATTTGGTATTGAGCTTCTACTCCGATTGCATATTTTATATATATGATTCAATGTATGGGTGCCAGCTGTTTTCCAGGGGTAAAAAATTGACTAGCAATATTTATCAGTTGCATCCAAAAAACATGTAAGCCTGATGATGATCCACCTAGGACACCTTTTCAACACAACATAAACACCTGTGATGACCTTTTTCAGTCAGAAAATGAAAAATGTTTCTTAAGTCTGAGTCACGGATTCATTTATAAACAAAATAATACCCACAATTTACTATTCTTGTTATATTACACAATAGCACAATGTTTCCTTTCTAGGAGCCAAGTTCTGGTCCCTTCCCTTCCACCCCAATAAATGGGTGATGAACAGAGCAGTGGGAATCAGGGAGACTGGAATGTGTCACAAGCCATGGAGCAGTTTTGGAGCCATTAGATGTTCCCTCACTTTGCCCTTAAACCTTCCTGTGTACTAGGATCAGGGAGACTTGTCATAAACAGATAGCTAAGGGTTAATGTTCTTTTACCTGGAAAGGAGTAACCTGAAACACCTGACCAGAGGACCAATCAGGAAACAAGACTTTTTCAAATCTGGGTGGAGGGAAGTTTGTGTGTGAGTCCTTTGTTCTTGGTCTTCTGCCTGTAGTCTCTCGGCTATGAGAGGATTTTTCTGCCTCCTGCTTTTCTAATCTTCTGTTTCCCAGTTGTAAGTACAAAAGATAAGATAGTGATTAATAGGGTTTTTTTCTTTTGTATTTACATGTGTGTAGTTGCTGGAGTGTTTTGAAGTGTGTTCTTTTTGAATAAGGCTGTTTATTCATATTTCTTTTAAGCAATTGACCCTGTATTTGTCACCTTAATACAGAGAGACCATTTTTATGTATTTTTCTTTCTTTTTACATAAAGCTTTCTTTTTAAGACCTGTTGGAGTTTTTATTTAGTGGGGAACTCCAGGGAATTGAGTCTGTAGCTCACCAGGGAATTGGTGGGAGGAAGAAATCAGGGGGAAATCTGTGTGTGTTAGATTTACAAGCCTGACTTTGCATACCCTCTGGGTGAAGAGGGAAGTACTTGTGTTTCCAGGACTGGAAATAGGGAGGGTGGAATCCCTCTGTTTAGATTCACGGAGCTTGCTTCTGTATATCTCTCCAGGAACCCAGGGAGGGAACACCTGGAGGGGGGAAGGGAAATGGTTTATTCCCCTTTATTGTGAGACTCAAGGAATTTGGGTCTTGGGGTCCCCAGGGAAGGTTTTTGGGGGGACCAGAGTGCCCCAAAACACTCTAATTTTTTGGTTGGTGGCAGCTTTACCAGGTCCAAGCTGGTAACTAAGCTTGGAGGTTTTCATGCTAACCCCCATATTTTGGACGCTAAGGTCCAAATCTGGGAATATGTTATGACAAGACTCCATAACGTTCTATGGTGACCAGCAGATCTATCCTCTGTGTAGCTCTCTGTGTTCTGGTCCCCGCCCTGAACATAGGAACTGCCTTGGCTTTGCTTCAAGGCCTTCCATGTCCCCCCTATCTGACTGAAGGATTTTGTCTTACAATACTTTTTTGCTATACTGTTAAACCCAACAGTGAGGTACAGCCTCTGAATAGAACAGCTTTCTAACAAAAAATGTTTAGTTTCCAAGAACAGCATTATACCCTCAGAACATACAGATACTGTACTAACTAACCACCTTTTTATTTTAATGGTTAGTATTATAATGGCTTTCATTTTTATTTTAACTACTGTAGATCTGAGATGAACGCTGAATGGAAACAATTGTCAGAGATGGATTATAGCTTAGATAAAACAGGCAGTGCCTAGGGTCAGAGTGTCCAGTATTTACAGCAGAATCTCAGATTTCATTTAAAATAATGAGTTTCTATTTCTTGTGGCCACAAAGAAAAGTATGAGAACGTGACCCGAGTGGGACAATACTGCGATGTCTGTAGACAGTCTGAAACAATAGCTCTGAAAGAGATGAACTGTGTCCCATGTCTCTCTGTGGAGGGCTAGCTCTACGACCTACAGCCCTGGAGTCTTGCCAACATAACCTCAGTGGAAGAGTTCTTTGTGTGGCTGACACCACCCACCCTAACGGATCCATGGTAGCTGCTGGGTTGAGTACTGGGAGCTCCTTCCTAGCACTCATGTCTCTCAAAGGAGAGTGAGTCCCCCACTGCTGCTCTTTGAATGGGGACGGAAGAGAAGTGACCCCAATTGGCTGTCCTTGCCTCTCTAGGAAGAGAGAGGCACCTCAGCACTGGCACTCCGAATAGGTGTGGGCCCATATTGGTGAGTGGGGCTATGGGGGAGGGTTCTGAATTGCCTTAATCCAGCCCTGATGGTTGTTTTAGGTTTCCACAAGTGTGATAAACCCAGCTGGGGGATCAGTTGGCCAATGTTTGCTTGGGACAAACCAGAAAACTCTCACTAAACCCTCACAAAACGAGCTGGTTTTGTAATCATTGGTCCCACTTCCCCAAACCCAGAACAGGCATTTTCCCTATTAGCACGATGTGCGCTTGGGGACACCTATCAAAAAAAAAATGTTTCTTTACCAACTGCTGCTGAAATTGTGTGTGGATAGGCATCCTGCTCTTCTGAAAATGTGTCCCATAGACACATGCTGGGGCAGTGGGCCTATTGACTGGTCCCTCAAAGAAACAGGAGGGGTGGGATGGACTAGCTCCCATCTTTGAAAGAAAGGGAGAGGCCAGCTGATTGTACTGCTATAGACAGTAGGAGAGCATGTCACTAGGTCTCAGATGTCAACATAAAGAAAGAAGGGATCCTAGGGTCTGCTACTGAAGGAGTGAGGGAGCCCCCTGCTTGCTGAGAGTTGAGGGGATTCCTAAACTAGCCTGGGTCTGATCAAAGTCTTCTATGAGTTTCAACTTTGCATTGAAACTCAGTGTCAGTTAAACCTGGTTTCAGGTCTCAGTCTGAAAGGTTCACAGCAGCCCTAAGGTTATGTACTGTTTGATCATAATTTCCAGTGAAGTGGCTGTATATTTTGTTTCTACTGTGTAAAAAACAAAACAAAACAAAATGGGGGGGGAGGAGGGGCATTTAGCTTGGGAAAGAAATGGCTAAAATGTGATCTACTGCTGTCATCATGATGCTAATTTATTTTTAAGCAGCTTTTCTTTCTGCAGCCTCGATTTGGTTGTCAGGCTTCCATTATGATTTAGCTACTGTAACTGCAGCAGGTACTTTTCCCAGATAATGAAAAAGAAATTGGTAGGTTTGTAATTCTCACTAAATTTATAACAACAATGCATCTCTAGCACCTTTCATCTAAGGAACTCAAGGCATTTTACAAGCACTCATTAAGTTCCACAAAAGGCCTACAGAGTGTTAAGGGTGAAATTCATGCTAATATAGGGGGCCAAACAAAGCCCTGTGCACCACTTAAGAACTGCGTTAAATGGTGTGCAGCACCTGCAATGGGGTTAATATCACTCCAAGTGCTGGTGGCTAGTTGCAGTTAAATATAAATATACTCACGTTATGGTTGGGCCAAACCAACTGGAGAAACCTGCCAGTTTCGACATTGCACGGGCAAGAACAATAATATGCATTGCTACCGTTCCTATAATACTGTCTTGGATGCTTTTACTGCAGGAAAGCATATCATTAGTATTCACTGTGCAGCACACAGTAATCCCCTTGTAGGATAGACAGAGCTGCAAGGCTCCAGGATGGTATATATGTGGTGCTTTGTTTCATGAAACTCATTGCATATTATGAGTTATAGCTGCAAGATTTCACTTATTCTGAGGCACATAAAACAAGTATACAGGGCTGGTTATCACTTAGAGGAAGATTTACATGATTTTCCTTTGATTTAAAAATGAAACAGCGTGCCAGGCAGTCTAGAAACCTCTTGACTTAATGATATGCTGCTATGCTGTAATCCAAGTAGAACATAGGCTTTAATCACTCAAGAAACCTGTATTATTCTAACAGTTTAGCATTAAAAAAGATTTAGAAAGAAGGCATAGCTTGAAAATGTCTTTCAGCCCCATAAAAAAATAAATAAAATCCAGCTACCCACCTCTGGAATAAGTTATTTGGTAAATAAATTTGTGGCATGAAACAGATTGGGGATACTTCTTAACATTGAGTTCTGCTTTGCCATTATTTTATTATGAATGGTAGCAGCAGAGATATTAACTACAGGTTGAGCTATTCCATGTTGAAGTCAATGAAAAGGCTCAGTTGGACTTCAGAGGGCATTGGATCAGGCCTATGTTAGACTGGTGAATAGTTCGAAGGTTTTGCATGAATAGATTTTTACTACCAAAAAATTATTATAGATCCTTTCAATTTCTTTCATGCTTAAAGTTAACCTGCTGATTGCTACTGGATGTAGGAGACAGAGATGTGGAAAACGTAGGCCCCTGTACTGCTCAGTATCCTGTACCTGACAGATCCATTTGTTACACTGCTGTTATTAAAGCAAAAGGCTTGTGAAGCATGTGATTAAAAAGTAGCCTAAACTCACATTCATTAATGTTACTGCAAGTGCTCCCTCTAATAGCGATGATTTCCTCTTACTCATTATGTAACTAATCTTACAAAGTAAAGACAGATCCAGTGAAGATAGGTACTTGAGGATGGATGGGTGTCTACCAATTTGGAGATTAAGCTATTTATAAAGAATGAAAAACACTAAATATATTGACTATTTGATGCTCATCCAGTCTGGTGATATTGTATTTAGTTGTTCCCATCTTACCCAGCTTCAGATCCTTAAGATCGTCCTACTACATTACGTGATTCTCAGTGTCTATCTTTGTTTCAACTACTGTGCTTTTAAAAATCAAATTTTAGGAAGATAATTGTTGGCAATTGCCATTAAACATGTTTCAGTCTTCTGAAGGGATGCTTGTACTTCATGTGTCCCCATAACCCTGGAGTTGTAGGAAAAGGGAACATTTGTTCTGAATACATTTCTCTTGTAAACAGACCGCTGCTTTTGTTCACATTTGTCTCTGTGCAAACACGTCAAATAAATGAGAAGAATAATTTGTCACAAAGGGACACATTACACATATCTCTTTCTAAAATGTGGCTTAATCCGTGAGGACACTTGCCAGTTCTAAGATGGGGGGAGGGATAGCTCAGGGGTTTGAGCATTGGCCTACTAAACCCAGGGTTGTGAGTTCAATCCCTGAGGGGGCCATTAAGGGAACTGGGGTAAAAATCTGGGGATTGGTCCTGCTTGGAGCAGGGGGTTGGACTAGATGACCTCCTGAGGTCCCTTCCAACCCTAATAGTCTATGATTCTATGTTAACCACCATCAGATTGCTAGGCTATTAAGGGCTGCTTAGTGGGTTATAGCAGTAGGAGCAGGGAAGGTTGCTGCCCTTGGAGTTGGGGTCAAGCAGGGATTCTTGCAAACAGTGAATTCTGACTGGCTTTCCTCAGCCTGCCCTCCTAGCTGCTATATAAAATGGTCTTTGAGGCCAGGAATCAACACTGATGAGGCAGTCAGGGCCAGGTATAGTGCCAGACTGCACCAGAACAGCATTCCAGCACTTTTACACCACGTGTTGGAGGTCACAACGCAGAGAGCACTTAAATATATAAAAAAGTGTTTTTAATTTATAAGGGGGGGGGGTCACACTCAGAGGTTTGCTATGTGAAAGGGGTCACCAGTACAAAAGTTTGAGAGCCACTGAATTAACCCCTCTGGAGCCTCGGGGAAGTCTCCCTTGGTAGGGTTGGGAAGGAGGTAGGTGGTGTAAGATATTGCTCTTCTCATATGATTCCTCCCCCATGACTCTCTTGGCTCTATCACTGTTAATCTAAAGTGGCTAATTTTAAATGAAGTTACCCTCTCCTGACATGAATCTCCCTATGGCATTGAAATTAAATGTAGACTATAATTTGGCATTTGAGAAGTGAAAGGGATGGTAGCCCTAAGGCAAAAGATAACAGCTTGGCTCTTTGTGTTAAATAGCTGTCTGAAAGCTTCAGACTGCTGAATTAGCTTTAGGGTAGGGAAGGCTGTGCCTCCTCAAACAGCCCCCTATCTGATCTCCACCCACTTCCTGTCCCCCTCAGAATCCCTGACCCATCTTGCTCCTTGTCCCAAGACCCCTCCAACCACTCCCCTGAGACCCCAACCCCCACGAACTGCCCCTGATCCCTGTCTCCTGACTGCCGCAACCCCTATTCACCACCCCTGCCGAGTCCTGACAGACCCCCGGAACACTCACGATCCAACCCCCCATTCCCTGTCCCCTGACCGCCTCCCCCGAACCTCTCCCCCTCCCTGTTCCCAGGACTCCCTGCCCCTTATCCAACCCCCCCGGTCCTCTTACCATGCCACTTACCCCGCCTCCCCCCTCTCCCAGAGCCTCAGCACACCATGTCCAGGAGCAGCCCTGGACAATGCTGCAGTGGCGTGGCTACATGTGACCTGAGCTCCCGCCGCTCGGCCCGGAGCCCCGCCCCCTTACCACACGGCTCTGAGTGGGAGGAGCTCAGGCCCCGCCTGAGTCCCACCGCTTTAGCTCTGACCAGGGCTGCTCCTGGATGCGGTGCGCTGAGGCGCCGGGGGATGGGGGAGGGCAGAGACGGGGGGGAGCCTCCGACATTCTTGTGGGGGCCCTTGCAGGGCCTGGTGCAAATTGCCCCACTTGCCCCCCCCCTCTGGGCGGCCCTGCCGATTAGGTATCTAACTTCTCATCTGTGTGTGCAAATGCATGTGCATTTCTAACTAATAATCCCCACAATTCCCAGAATGTCCTTAATTCCAAGTACACGTGTCTTCAATGTTTCAGAAACTGGAACTTCAAAAAGGAGTGTTACAGGCCCAAAACACAAAGATTAAAATTCATCCCTGCATAAGACAAGGCTATACTTTCAAACAAGCTATATACTGAAAGAACCTTAGTTTTGAAATCGTGTCTATACTTATGGTCCGTGAAATATACAGTCTTGGACTGTAGCATTTTCAGTTCTCAGAGCTTTAGCTGCAAAATTAATTGTAACAATTTATATAAAATGGACAGCTAAAAGAAAAAAAGACTTACAACTGGAATGTTTCATTGTATTTTGGTGACCAGGTGTTGCTCTTTGTCTTGGTTCCATGTTTTCTCTTCTTGTCACTCAGGTTAGGACCCAATATGCAGACTTCCACAAACGGCCGGAACATAGCTGTTGTTTGCCAGTTTAGGTTATTAATTGCTACAACTAAAGAGAATAAGAGGAATTAGATATGTGTTTAGAATCCCAATGCAAAATATTAGTGAATATTCTTGCTTAAATATGTAGTAAGGCTTAGTGTAGCCAATGAGAGGTCACAGAAGGATGACCTGAGATCTTCCTGGTAGATAACCTACACTCTACAAACCAGCAATAGCTTTGTTTGCTCCCCATTGAATTAGGAGCATGAATAATATCAGTTACAATTCCGGCAGTCTGCAATTTCACAAATAATTTACATTTTCACCTGGTTTGGTCTGCCAGATTCACTGTAGCTTAAAAAAAATCAGCAGATATGAATCTAAACATAACTGGTTTTCTGTGGATTTTAGCTTCACCAATACAATGTTGGACAGTATTTATTACAAGTTGGATATTTTAAGTCTTGGTGCAATTATTCAACATCTAACTCTGCCGCAGCATTTTAAAAACTACATTACATGCCTGAAGTATAAGAGGTGTTATCTGGAACATCACAACTTATGTGTTGGTGGGTGGAACTGTTTAATGAATTTCAGCTGCGCAGCACACTAGCAAATACACACTGAAGCCATGCTGCATACTGACCTCTGCAGACACAACTCCCAATGTCAGCAATAGGGGCAGAGTATGGCCCTGAGAACTTGAAATCCAGACATAGCCTTTGCTATTATTTTTGTCGGGAAGGAAGTACATTAATACCTACCATCTGCTGTTTTGTGATAAGAACTTTTTACTTCAGGTTTCCTTTCTAGATTCTAAGACCGGCAGAGCTCACTGTGATGAGTTAGTCTGACCTCCAGCATAACAGAGGCCACAGAACTTTCTCAGAATGCTTCCTGTTTGAACAGAGTATGTCCTTGAGAATAACATCCAGTCTTGATTTTAAAATTGTCATTGATGGAGAATCCACCACAACCCTTGGTAAAGTGTCCCAGTGGTTAATTACCCTCACTGTTAAAAATGTACAGCATACTTCCATCCTAAATTTGTCTATCTTCAACTTCCAGCCATTGGATCTTGTTAGACTTTTGTAAGTGCCCAACATCCAATATTTGTTCCCATTATCAAATATCTGTTCCCCATGGAGTACTTATAAACTGTGATCAAGTCAATTCTTAACCTCTTTGTTAAGCTAAATAAATTGCGCTCCTTGAATCTGATCACCAAAAGGAATGTTTTCCAGTCTTTTAATCATTCTCATGGCTCTTCTCTGAACGCTCTCCAATTTATTGACATCCTTCCTGAATTATGGACACAAGACCGGGAAACAGTATTCCAGTAGCGGTTGCATCAGTACCAAATACAGAGGTAAAATAACCTTCCTACTACTTGAAAGTCCCTATTTGAAACTTACCTTTTACAGTGACTCTATGTTCTCCAGTTCCAGGATGTGTAAAGACATCCACCTGTACAGAGATCTCACCTACTGTATTATTGGTAGAATGACCTGCAGAAGTAAACAGTAGTTTAATACTGCTGACTCCTCAACAGCTCAGGGGAAAATAGACAGTACCAGTATGTTACAACAAGATGCAGGTGAACGAATAACTTTATACTAATGTAAGGTGAATAGTATGTTTTCTCATTTCCCCCCATATTTTCTTTTCTTAACCATCTGGAATATATTCAATGTCTCGATAAGATGAGGTGATAGCTTTATAAGTGATTTTTCAACAGCTGCACCTTGTGACCACAAACATCTGCTTCCTGTGTGTATTCTCAGTAGGACTAGGAGAACCTGTCATTAGGAACCTTAAATTCAGCCTGTGATTCAAAAAGTTGGTGCCAACATGAAACTTGGTTGTTTTGCTGAGTTCTGTATGTATACACACATCCAGGTATTCTTGCATGTATATAGTTGCAAAACTGCTCCTGTATTATTTAAGGAGTGCCAGAAAAGTGCATCTTAATATGAAGTCAAATAAAGACAAATGTCTTTGTCTGTGGGCTGGACTGTAACAATACAATCTGCATAGGAAGGTGCATTGTACAGTTGCGCTGTCCCAGGATTACACAAGGGAATGAATTGTGATTTAGGTAGTCACAATGTGATCCTTAGTTAACCTGAGGCAATCATTTAGTACACACAGATTTGGCGGAGTTAAGGATGCAGAGTCAAGACGCCATCCACTCCTTACTTGACCATCCCAGCTCTGTCCAACCATTTCCCTTGCACTTGCGTGAGCAGGGAAGCAACAGGACCCCAGAAAAGCTGCTTTCCCATTGCCTGCGAGCCACAAACACAAGTAACCCATGCAGGGTTTAAGGGGACGCTTTACACTCCTGCTCGGGAGCATTGGGGAAGTGACAATCTTGCCCTAAATTAAAGATCCCAACCAATGTGTTTGCTCTGTTTTTCCTTTCCCATACGCTAAAGTGCTTTTCTAGGCTTCATCATCTCAGTGGCTTCCTTGAAATGTGATTCTACAGTGATGCTTATTGGTCAGGTTGGAATAATTCATAGTTACATTCTCTTCACTGGCTCAGCATTGCAAGGACAATTAAATACCCTTATCCCATGGGTTACTGCATCAAAGAACAAGCTTCTTTTTTGACCTATTAAGATGTGGGAACTCACCATTCAATTTACTTGATCGGAAACTTTGAGAACAGAACACTCTATTTGCTAGCTGCTAAGTGAGTTGGGCCACAATGCTGTCAAGAGTTCACTTGTTAAAAATCATAATCAGAAACCACAGATTTTAATTAAAAAAACCCACAAACTGTTTTAATGTCTTAAACAGTAGAGACATAGCTGCCCCTTCTGAATCTCAGGGTGCTCAGACAAATGTTGTTTCTAGATATAGACCAATATCAACCAGATGGTGTAGACCATTTATGACATGTGTAAATAGGCAATTTGTTACACAGCGGGTTTTAGTAACAAGAAGTTTAGCTTCAGTGGCAGCCATTAGACTTCGCAGTGCAGTTTGATAATTCCACAGAGAAATTTTTACTATCTTAAGTCCCTAATTAAACTACTGACTCATCCAGTTCACAATAAATGAAAAGTAAATAATGCAAGTTACTTCATCTTTCATCAATTAGTATTAATAAAGGGGTTAAAGTAGTAATAAAATAGTTCAAGAACAAGTGAATATCTAAACTTAAAAAACTGACTAGCCAGTTTCAACCGCTTCCACCACACTGAGTTTCTGTGACTATCCTATAAAACCAGCCGTTAGCAATAAGAAAGGAAACTGTTATATGCTAGAAGTGATGGATTTCAATCTGATTTTTTCTTCTGGGGGAAACAAAGTGTTCTCTAACCCATTCATCACTGTCCAGCCTTTATTTGTTAGCAATGACACTCAATTTCTGCTTCCTGGAATAACAATTTTCAGCTGAACACAAAATTGTATGCAAAATATTCTGTCAAGAGAAATAATGCATTTAAAACACACCTGTCACGACCACTACTCTTGCAGGACCAGATTCTGCCCGTTTACCTGTTTTGAGTAGTATATGTGTATTCCTCTTGATTTCAGTAGGGCTACTTAAAGACCTTGTCTTAATTATGAAAAAAGGTGTGTTCTTAACTCAAGTGTGCTTAGGCTTTAACTTGACCTGCTAACTTGTGTGGAAACTAAAAACTGCCGCATCTTGACTAGGATTTCACCTCAAGCAGGCTAACTTGTTAGCTAACTTGTGTTAAGAACATACCTATTTTTCTGTAGTGAAGACAAGGGCACAGAGTAAAGAACTATTCAAAAGGCAGAATCTGACTAAGCATTACTATTGTCTAGTTAGTGAAGTTCTTCAGGTCAGAAGAGCTCTGCGAAGCTCAAAAGCTTGTCTCTTCCACCAACAGAAGTAGGTCCAATTTCCAATTAAAGACATTACCGTACCCACCAATGGCTCTCACATTTGCAGAAATCAGGAATGTTTGGTGAACAAGTCTCCAAAAAAAAAAAAAAAGAAAGAAAGAAAAAAAATGGGGGGGGGGGGAGGGGAGGCTATGTTAGCAACAAATATTATTTGCAATGAAACATTTCAAGTTTTAGCTAGACCTGATCCAGGTTTTTGCCTCATATAAGAGACAATGCATGTGACCCTAGATCAAATTGGGACAAAATCTGCTCTCAGTTACAGCAATGAAACCCTGCACTAGCTCCATTGAATTTAACTCCAGCAAAGTTCTTCATAGTTACTTCAGCTAACCTGAGAGCAAAATGTAGCTTACAGTTTCTTACCGCTGTCAACCTAAGCAACATACTCCTATCATGAACTAGAGTACTTTTCCCTACAGAGTTTTATTTGCCCCATTTGTGGCTGTTAATATACTGGAGCCCTTTAAAGGGTGCTGCAAGTTTTGTGTATGCCTAGCACATTACCTATAATACGGTGTGCTGTAGGCATAAGAGAAATCTCATACTATATTTTAAAACATCAAATCATGAAGATTTTTAAACTGAAAACCATTGCAATTAGCACAGCTGCTTTAAGCACAACAAACAGGAGATTCCTTGCTACAATTCATTTTAGACAGCATAAGCTGACTTAATACAAAATGTCGAAATGAAGGTATTTATTTATTTTTCCAGTCTCCAGCACTCTCTCTCATTGAACTGCTGAACAAGTTGGATAGAGATCTTAAGAACATTTAGCATTTGCAAATGTCAACTATTGCAGCTCTCCAAGAAATATTACAGTTCAGGCTAAAGTCTCTGATCTGTGTGTGTCTCTGTGTGTGTGTGTGCGTGTGCGCGTGTGTGTTTCCTTTCTTACTGCCAGCCTCTGAGTGGTCACAGTTCAGGAACAGCCTCCACAGTACAGCACTCTTAGCAATTTAGATTAGTCTAGAGGAAGGTGCTTTTACCCTAAGCCATATAATAGATCAGTTCTCCTGACAGCAAATAGTGCTGCAGAGCATGATAGTACTTCCCCTTCTTTAACACTACAATTCATCTCATCAAAAGCCCTATAAACATACTAATGGACTTCATACTGAAAAGCCTTATCTACCAGTGGAATCTGCCCACACCCCAGAGCTCTGATTTTACATTTTATTTATTGAGATGCAATCGGAACATTAAAAAGCAGTGCTGTTAAAAATGCAGTCACTCTATTGTAAAGCAACAAAAAATTCTCCACAAAACTGGAAAAGGAGAAGGAAAATCTTATGCCCAGTCACAGATGCCAGACTGCTTCATGCACTTGTCCCTTCTCAAAAGCCTGGGAAGAGATCTGCATGTTGGTGCATGCTCTACATGTCAGCAGATGTGAGGGCCACTTATGGAGAATACCGTGCCAAGATCTTCCTCTTTTTTTTTTAGTAAGGAATCTCCTGCTTTAGGAGTGTCTGCTGATTATATGTAGACTATTGCATGGGGATAGAGGAAAGGCAATCTCTGAAAGGTCCCAGGCCCATTACAGGTCAAAACTATGTGTTGCATTCCACCCTTAACCCAAAAGGCAGCCAGTGGAGATCTCAGAACAGTGGTGTCATGTGTTCACAATGAGAAACTCTACTTAACAAACAGGCCATCTCATTCTACTCCACTTTGAGTTTGAGTTGAATTAGAGCACACATTGCAATAAGCTAATCTTGAGGAGACAGAGGCATAGGCCTGCATCTGAAAGAAACAGTTGCAACCTGTTGTCTACATGCAGATTAAAAACTAGGATTTCTGGTTGTTACTGTTATATGACCATCAAGCAATGACTTGTAGGAATGATGGCTGCACAACAGTCTTTTATAGAGGTTGGCAAGGTGACTCTCTATAAGGGAGTCTTCATCAACAATGGACCCAATTCTTCCCTGCTGACTTTCCCCAGTCAGGAAGGACATGTGTTCAAAGTGCCATGGGAAGGAAGGAAATGCAATGCAGAATTCCCAGCATCTGTAGTGCTTCAGTGAATGTCACTGGCATAAACTTCACCAGAGGAGACTTAGCACATGTACCCTCTGGAAATCACTCTGCATCCATAGAAGCAGAGACTTAAGTCCATATTTCCTTGATTTTTTTTCTGCAAAAGTAGAAATTTGAATACAATGGAAGAGACCCGTATCAGCCACTGCTGGAAAGCAGCCTGGTTTAACTAGATAGCCATATTGTTTTGAGTAGTGGACAGAGTGATTGACACTTATTCAGTGCTATGAAGGAGGTAAATAAATCTTCTCTGTCTCTTGCATAGCTATGGTATAAGCTTTTCAATAATCTTTAAGATGGAATGGATCAGATTTTGAACGCTACTTCATCCACCAGCACTCTAGTCATCTTTCCTCTCATTTCAGTTGTGACAGGTCTTTTACAAATCAAGGAAACCCGTCTTGTCAAATCCAGGGGATAGGATATCTAAGGGCACTTCATTGATAGCTGGATATAAAAGATCATTGTCAGTCCTATAAAAACCTTGATAGAGTTGGGGAAACAAGTATTCATCTTCAGAGCCTTCCAGAATGGGTTCCATCAGGCTCTAGAAGTGGACGCTCAAAACAGACGCCATATTCCAATCTTATATCATAGGAGCTAAAGGTGTAACATTGCTAGTTGTCCCACCTCCAGTCCCTATCCAAACACTGGATCAAGAAAGTGGCTAGCTGAGTTGAGCCAGCAACAATTTGGATTAGCCCCATAATCATCTTGGTGGCCATGGAATTCTGAGGTGTCTCAAAAGTCCTCACCAGCTCTGTCTAGATGCTTGTTGCAAAGTAAAACAGAATTATACATCTTTTAAGTGTAAAAGTCATTTAAGTCACTTTAGTAAGTGCAGACATGTGTGTTAGTGCATTTGTATGGAAAAGGGTTCATTGTCTCACCTGAGTTACTTAATGCTGAAAAGCTTAGGTTTGTCACCTCAGGGGAGGTTTGGAAGCTAACTGCTAGGGCTGGATGGAAAAAAGTTTAGACCAGCAGAAATAAAAGGGACTCAGAGAAAATGAGGTATGTTAGAAAATAACGTTTTTCCTTTCCAAAATGGATTATTTCAGTTGTGGTAGGGTTATGCTGTCTATAGCAGCTTCTCACTTATCTTCATCTATTTCCTTTTAAAATGTCCCTTTTATTTTATTTCCCCCTTTAGAATTATATATTTTATATATGTATGTCACAATGGAATTCAATATTAGAAGAAAATGGAATTTCACTAATCTTCTGTATTTTTATTTTTGCACATGATAAATATACATGTTGTCTTGGCTCCCTAGGGGAATACTTTCTGCACGAAGGCAACTGGGGGAGACTGAACCACAAGGCGCAATTCCAGCTGAACATAAGGAGCAAGTTATACAGTATAGTTATGCTGAGAACTGATGGACCAAGCAAGAGGACACATCCCTGACTGATCAGCACTACTGTGCACAATTCTCTTTTATGTGATAAATAGACACATAGTTTGAACTGTCTGGCTCTCCTTGAAAATATTCCAGACTGTGCAAGACAATAATAAGAGCAACGAGGACAGGTCAGACTGTATATCTCCCACCCATAGAGAGCACTTTGATACAAGTAAATTGACACAGTGGGTTGTTACCATCATAATCCAGAAGCTGTGAAACAGGAGCAGCACATATAACATGGTGCAATATATTTATTTTTAAGAAGTCCTTTTAATACATAATTTCACTGGAGAGGCTGTCATAGATTAAAAGGAAGGGTTATTAGAGACATTTAGAGAGGACATTACTCAATGGTGCAGAGAGGCAGTGGTTCATTTGAAATAGCAGGAGTGGCACATTTTAGAGAGCCATTCCCTTTGTGCTCTGGAAGCCTTGCCAGGCAATCTGAGAAATGGGAACAGTAGAATGGCAGTTTTGGCAATATTATTAAAATCCAAAAAATGGTGTCACTGAAAGCTGGCAATGTCATGGTACAGAAAGTTGGAACCCAACCAAGTTTAAAAACAAAACACCTCTAGTTCTGAGCATGTGACTTTCAAGTAATTTGGCTTTAATTGTTTTGGTTTTTTTAAGATCGTGTTTCAACTGCAATCTACTTGCAGCCATGTGTTAAGAGTTGTGTGCTACTTCCCAGTCTCAGACACTGGCAAGTATAATAGATATATGCCCCCTTTTGACACTCTTTGCAGTAATGTTTAAGTATATTCTATGCCACTCTAATGGACTACAATGTACTACAGGTCCAGTACATAGAGTAATGATAGGTCTCAAATATTGCCAGGCAGATGCATGTTAAAATTTTCATTTATATATTTAATTTTAATGACATTGCAGTTTTATGGAGGTGTATAATTACAGTTTGCAGCAAAAATTTCCAGATACACAGTGGTTACTCTTTAAAACTTGTCAATTTCTATAAACATCTAGGACTCATATTTCTAAAACTCCATGTAGAAAAAAATCTCAGTTATCAGTTTCATATACACAACACCCAATCCATGCATGTAAACTAGTATTGTGTATGTGTGAAGAGGCATGGAAGTGCAAATCGCTAGGGTTTCCAATCATGTCATTGCACACACTTGAGTCTGAAAAATTCCTGCCTAAATAACATTTCCTATTTGAGGTATTTTCAGCATAAATATGGGAAAATTCAGTTCATGCTGCAATTCCTTAGGTAATCATATCTATTTGTCTAAGGCAAAACTCGCAAGCTTTTGAGGGTGATCACAGTATTGCACAATTTATTTATAACAAATTTTTTTGCCCTGCAATATATTTTTCAAGATCGATAGTGGAGTGGTCAACCTTAGACTGTTGTATCTAAAAAGCAACATAGCAGTATACAGCAATTTTCAGCTACTAATAAAACTCCCCAAACTTCATGGCAGTCAGTGATGGTGCTTCCTTTTACACCAAGAGAATGTGTCCTGGTCCTCAGCAGTGCAGGACTTCCGCTCAAAAAGGCATGCCTCTTTTACTAGCTCTACGCCTAGGGCACAGTGTTTCAATACGGTCACGTAACCAGTTGTTAAGACATCACTTCTCATTACGGAATGCAAACTGTGACTACCCTACATTTTGGTGGCCAGTCCTCCCCTTTGAAACTGCTTCGAGCTCATTAGTGGTCATCATATCCTATTGCTGGTAATTCCAAGGAGAAATTCTTAAACCTACATCTCTAGCACCGTGAAGAATGAAAAAGAGTAATAAAGCTTGAAACGGAAAGAGACTGAGGACACTGGTTCCCTTTGAATTGCACAGGAGTCTGACGTTTTGGGTTGGGGGGGGAATAATGGAACATTTTTATTGTTCTTCTAGTGGAGACTTATCCTTGTCATTTCCTCTACAGTAATTACAGCCTCAGTTAACAGCAGCTGTGATTACCCTAACTTTTGTTTTCTTTTAACTTTTTCATTTTTTACTATTGCTGAATCCCAAAAAAGGTGATGGATTAATGATTTGTGTAGATTCTAATCTACATTATTGGTGTGTCTACACACCACCCTAACCATGCAGATGTGCTGCAACAGCAGACCTACTCTTATAGCTATGCTTTTACAAGGGCAATGATAGACTCTATTCCTGTTTTTCCCATTGTCCCTGGGAACCTTGCCACTTTTTCACAAACCTGCACTGCACTGGCAAGATTTGCAGGACATGTTTGGAAGATCGTGACCTATTGTTAAAAACAAATCATAGCAAGTGCCTAGGATGGGACAAAATTTGCCTGGACCATAACTCAAGTTGGAGAATGGCCACTGAGCTTTAGGGATATAATTATGTCCTATACAGAGATTGGTGCAGCACCCTTAAGGAGCACAGAAAGGTCAGAGAGCTCATTAATATGCACAATGCCAAATACAAAGGCAGAACTGCCAAAGCTTAAAGGTATTACATTGCTTCAGAAGACATTTATAGGATTCCAACAGGGGCTTTTTTATTTTTTTTGTCTACTGTGATCTTCAAGACTAAACCCAGTTTTTTCACTCTTTCCTCGTAGGTCAGGTTTTCTCAACCTTTTATCACTTTTGTTGGTCTCTTCTGGATTCTCTCCAATTTGTTCACACTTTCCTAAAGTGTGGTGCCCAGAATTGGACACAATACTTCAGCTGAGGCCTAACCTGTGCCAAGTAGAGTGGGATGTTTACCTCCAGTGCCTTACATTTGACATACCTGTTAATACACCCCAGAATATTGGCCTTTTTCACAATTGCATCACATTGTTGACTCATATTCAATTTGTGATCCACTACAACCCCAGAGAGCCTTTTAAGCAGTACTACCAACTAAACAGTTATTCCCCATTTTGTGGTTGTGCAGTTAACTTTTCTTTCCTAAGTGTAGTGCTTTGCACTTGGCTTTATTGAACTTCATTGTTTTGATTTCAGACCAATTCATCAAGGTAATTTTGAAATATAATCCTGTCATCCAAAGTACTTGCAAGCCCTCCCAGCTTGATGTCATCTGCAAATTTTATAAGCACACTCTCCACTACATTATCCAAGTCTTTAATGAAAATATTGAATAGTAGTGCATCTCCAGGCATGATCCCTGCAAGACTCCACTAGACATATTCTCTCAGTATGACAGCAAACCATTAATAACTACTCTTTGAATATGGCCTTTCATCCAGTTGTATAAAAAACTATAGCTGTACAGTAATTTCATTAGACCACTTTTCCCTAGCTTGCTTATGAGACTGTTCTGGGGGATTGTATTAATAATTTGTTCCAGTATCTTTCCCGGTATTGAAGTTAGGCTGACCATGTGTCCTTTTTGTTCCCATTTTTAAAGATGTGTCTTCTCTTCTCTAATCCTCTGGGACTCACTCCTCCTCCATAGGTTCCCAATGATAATTGCTAATAGTTCTGATATTGCTTCAGCTAGTTCCATAAGTACCCTCAGATTAATTTTATCAGGCCCTGCAGAGTTGAATACATCTAACTTAGCTGAACTAGTTCTCCGAATTTGTTAAAGTCTGCTTTTTTGAAGTCTATAGTCCTTATTCTGCTACTCTCACTCCCTTCCTTTTCTTAGAAGCATGTAAAAACTTATTACCTGCATGCACACGCCGATTCTCATATTTGCATATACTAAAGCTCTTTCCTAGATATTTTGTAGACAAAGTGTAGCTGCCCAAATAAATAGATAAGACAAGGACACTGTGATATTGGAAAGGGTACAGCCTTCAAAACTGTAATCATGCATTTTCAAATAGAGCTGAAATCTCCTTTACATACAGTTTTAGCTGCCAAGACCTAACTTAACTATTGTTTCCGCCCTGAAACATTTTATGACATCTCTCTGTCTGTCTAATCAATAGGTTTTTTTTTCTAAATTGCCTATGAATGTATTATCTAAGCCTAATTTCTAATGCCTAAAGAATATAGGGAGCTTTTGCTTTTGCCTTTGTACCATCAATGCATACAAGGAAAATACAAAACCTTGACTTCTGGTTTGGCAATTGGAAAACTTTTCTGTTCACCTCTAATGATGTCATTTCCTATTTATAAAGCAGAGTTGGATTTATGTAAGCAACTGATGTTATAGTATATTCCTTCTCATTAGGCAAACATTTTCCAGTTCTAGACACTTTATCTTCTTGTTTTTAGATGCTCCCTTCTCCTTTGTCTGGCATATTGAAAGCTGTTGGTAATCATTTCATGTGGAACAACACTGCTCTGCAGCCACTTAAGCACAAAGTAGGTCCTGCACTTAAGAGTTTTATGATACTGATCCTTTAGTTAGTTAATGGCACAAACCCTCAAGAAAGCCCCCAACTCACAAACTAGAAATATTTTGCGATCCAGCAACCACGTTTGTTATGTCCTATGCATTTTACAATAAATAAAGTATGTCCAGTACTTTCTTCTCTGTCCTAATACCGATCGATACAGTATATCCAAATATATTTTAGTTGTAAAACCTTAGGAAAGATTCCATAGATATGCTTGTTGATAAACAGCCATTCTGGATGTTATACTGGGATTTTTAGTTTAGCGATATAATTACTTATAAGAGATTAGAGCAATTTGCAATGCTATTGGTGTTCAAGACACTCTCTTTTCACACTGGTGATCAAAGCTAAGAATCTGCATTCATATGAAATGTAGATGATATATTTTAAAAAACTACTTTTAAACATGTACATAAAATATTTATAATGTTTGAAAATAAATTATTATTAATTTATTATTATTCTATATGTATTTTGATAGTATCTAGAAGCCACAGTCAGGGACTAGGGCTCTATTGTACTAACACAGAACAAAAAGAAAATGTTTAAGAAATTAAAAAAATATTAATAGATTCTTAGGTTCAGTCTTGCTCATACTCATCAGAGTATGTTACGATGCTGTATATGGAATAGTATAGCATGGAAAAGCTCCATATTGATGCTAGACATTTTTGAAATACAAAAAAGCTTAACTACATTTTACTGTGGTATTTATCTCTGTCATTGTATCTGGTGTATTCTGTTTTCATGGGACTAAATATGCTCTGTTTACCAATTTCAATCAAGAAAAACCCCACTGATTTTTTAACAGTGTTATTCTGGATTTATGCTGCTGTTAACTAAGGACAGAGTTCTCTGAGTGGGGAATAGTGGAAATACTGTTATTAATTTGACAGTGTTTACATTTTAATAGCATCCACTGTAATATAATTACTGATTATTATGGAAAGGGTTAGAAGGAAATGTGAAAAATTGTTATAGAGTTAGTACACTAGATCAATCACAAGCTAGCTTTTAAACTGATCTAACCAAAAGTAAGAAGTGAAGTGTAACTTTGTTCCACGAGAAGGTGATTGCTGGGAGGAAATTGGTATGAATCTTTTTTAGGAACCATTTTTGAGAAACATCTACTGAGATTGATCCCACAGATCAAATCTCTGATGCACAGACACAGTCAGTATTCGCAACCTACAAAAATAGAAGCTGTTCTACTTTAGTTGTTTTCAACCTGCTCCTGCTCCCCTATTGAAGGTAAAAACAACTTGGCCTTTGACTTCAAAGGCTTTATCTTGACTAGGAAAAGTGCTACAGTTTAGATTAACTTTAGCTATAACATGCTAGTCAAGCTTGAACCTAAACTCTCCATCTTTTCTCTAGTATAGATGCAGGGTAAAACCTTCCAGCTCAGGGGTTCTCAAACCGGGAATCAGTTATTACATGGGGGGTTGCGAGCTGTCAGCCTCCACTCCAAACACTGCTTTGCCTTCAACATTTGTAATGGCATCAAATATATTAAACCTAAACTTGCCCACTTTTGGTGTTAAATATATTAAACCTAAACCAGTCTAAACTTGCCCACTTTTCCTACTCAAGACAAAAGAAAAGGGAACAAAACTGGGACCTCTGTGACTACATGGGGTCTTAATTTCCATGGACTTGCACTTTGGTAAAGGGATTGCAATATACTACAGGATTCTGATTTGGCAGTGTTTACACCCTATTTGCACAAATGGAAATGGCTACACAGGATGCAAGGTTGTGGTCACTCTGGCCATAAAATCTGGATTTCTAAACCACATTCAAGATTTTTCAAATGTTCCGTTTTTTTCTAGATGAATTTACACTGCTAAAGAATGCTAAAATCAGCCTGCTTCAACCTGTTTGCCAGCAGTATTACAGCTGCTAACAGCTTTGAACTCTAATAGATGGTTGACTAAAGAGAAAGAGGCTTGTGTTCCAGAGGAATTATATTCCTATATGCTACTGTATGGAAATGTAAAGTAACTAACATCAGGTTAAGTGCTGAATTTGAGCTTGGCACAAAAAGTAAAACTAACTTTCATTATCGGCTTATAATCACTTATCTGTAAAATTCCAGTGTGTTGCTTACTACCAGTGAAAGTGACTTTACATGTCTCAAACAATTAATTACCAGAATTCAATTCAATTTTTTTTTTTGCAAAAGAGAATGTTGCTCAACTAGTTTTAAATGTGTGGGTTAAAATAAACAGCTTAAATGCTTGTAAGTTTTCTACTTGAAATAAAATCCCAGTATTTGTATTGCCAAGTGGCCAAAAAAAAGGCACCTTTTGCCCTTATCAGCACATAAACATAGGCTGGATATTTTCCTACATATTTTAAAGCAGAAATGACATCTCCAATAGCATTCAACTTCCAAGCAGGTAGGAAAAGGGGCATGGCCGGGACAGTAACAGTGGCATGGTCAAACAAAACAACTTCCCTGACCCCTTGTATGAAACAGAAAAAAATATTAAAGCTAGTGTTCAGGATGAGTGTGGCATGTAAATTGTGTGCACATTTTGATCCTGTCCACTAGTTACAGTATGGTATTGCAGCCAGGATTCTTGGCTTCTCATTCACTTATACTGCTGAGCTTGCAGACTTATCAATATGCCTATGAACCAAAGAACTGAACTTATACTATCCACTACCATTTTAGTGGTAAAATTGTAAAACACATAAAATTGGCCATTGTTTAAAAATACAGCTGGTTTATGCACATCATTCAGTCATTTAATTATTGCTTAAGCACTTGTCTGTTGGGAAAATAATCCTGGTATGCTGCAGAGCCTTGAAGTAGAAAATCCATCATAAATTTATGGTACATTTTAATAATGTTATCTATCTGGACTCTAGTAATTTACTTTTAAAGTGCCTGTACTCAATTACATTTTTTCCTTGATTGTTATTTCAAATAAATCACAAAACAGATTAGCCTTTAAATAGTTATTACATAAAAAACCTATTAAAATGCTAAGATTGCCTCACATTAAGTTAAGTACTCAAAGTTAGGAACTCCTAGAATTAAGGTTATCTCTGTAACTTTCATGTGGTTTCATTGCACAATCTAGACTCTGTTAATGGTATACAGAAAGGGGCAAAATTAAGGCACTGATTCAGGAAATCACCACTATTCAACACTGATACAATAGGCATCAATGAACTGGAAAAAATAAAGTTTTCTGATGTGAGTATTATTAAATGTAGGCAAAATGTAAATGGAACAAAATTCTGCCTTCAGTTCCTCCAACATCTTTCCAGATCAATTATAGCAAATGGGCAGAATTTCCCCTTGAACTGTTGGATCCTAAAAAACATGCCTGATTATTATCCATTTTTAGTTTTGTGATAATTTTTTTTCTCTGATGTTACAAAGTCCATATTAAGTGGGCCGTGCTCTGACCTTAGACAAGGAGATATCGCTCCTGCTGAAGTGAACAGGATCTGTCCCTAGGGGTAATTAGCGTGTGCCAAATGCCCCTTGCCATGTTTTACCAAAGATTTCCCAGCACCATGACACAATAAAAATGATATTTAGAACTGTAGGCAGAATGATGAAGTTGGAACTTCCTAAAAAAACCCTGCTTTCAACCAGATTTTGGACTGGTGATTTTATTTTTTTGATAGTGTTATAGCAGTACAGCCCCTGTATCGATGCCATTTTATACAGATGTAAAAGCAACTTCTACTGCTCTAGCTTATTTCCCATCCTGTCAGGGAATAAGTTGTACCTCTCGAAGCATTTTCATACTGGTGGATCTGCATTCATGCTGTGGGGACTGTACCACAGTCACTTAGCTAGTATAGTTACAGCAGGATAACGTGTGCATGTAGGTAAGGGCTAAGCCTTTGAAAATGAAGAAACAGGGAAGAAAAGATATGTATGGTCTGGCTGTGTGCAATTGTTTTTTAATTAAAATGACATTTAAACTGATTGTACCTATGAAACAACAGCTTGTACAGCTTTGGGAGCCATTCATTTTACTATTTATCTAAATGGCAAACGAGTACGTGCTGCCAACCTTCTTTGCCCTTGTCTCACTCATTTTGACTGCAAGGTTTCTAGAGGAAACTGTAGACGTGCTGCGCTGTAACTAGAGATGGGGGGAAAATGCTGGCTGCAGTGTCTGTAACTCCTTCTCTCTAATGTGTTGAGTTAATCTAACAATGAAATGTCAAACCCCATTACCAAGTCTGCAGCTTTATTTCTCCCAGTAGAAGGAGGGTTTCACTGCTGTCTGACCTGCTCACTGTAAACAGTGACAGCATCTGACTAACAAACATGCAGTTTGTATATAAACCAACATTAAAGCAAAAAAAAATAAAATGAGAAGACTAAGGGCAAAATACTCCTCCTTCTGGCCATGGGGAGAAGAACCTCACTCAGCATAGATGAAGAATTTTCCCTGCAGTGTCCCTCTCCATCCATGGAATTTCTGCAGCACCTGAGGATCTTGGCTCAAAAGCTTTACTCTCCTGTGTCAGGGAAGGAGAGAGGGACACGCTTTGGAGACACTCTGGAGATCTACTGCAAGGAGGGGTCTAGAAGTCTGAAGCTGGAAAAGGGGTTGACTAGGCATTGGTGTCAAGGATTAAGAGTTGAACAGAGGGAAGTGAGATCCAGAATTTCAACAGGGTCTGAAACGTAAATGATCATGGCAAGAGAGGACTTCCAATCTCTAATTTCTACAGTCAACTTCCCTCAACCAGAGAGGTAAAACCAGGGATGAGTATTAGTACTATTTGACCTATCCACTGAATAGCAGTCAGGTGGCACTGCTGTCTCTGAAAGCACATGTTTTGCAAATGATGTGGCTGCCTCAGTCATGCTGACTGGATGACATGGTTATAATGTCACGATCAGGAGCGCAGCTATATAATAAGGTATTTCTGAGAATAATAATGAAGAAAATAGAGACCCTTGCTCTCTTCAGTTAAGCTTTGGCTTAGGCTCATAAGTTACTTTGCAAATTGTAGTTTAACAATTTGAAGACCAGGACTCGTTTGCTGAAGAAATTTGCAAATAATTTCAAATAAAGACCAAATGAGTGAATTTTATAATCTGTTTGCAGACAACAGCCAAGAGAAAACAGACAAAATGTAAGGTTCTGTTACTGAGACATCCACCAACATTAGATAGGAAGCAGAGTTATGCTTAAGCTGCTTTGAACCTGAGTTGCTTCTCATCTCTATCAATATTTAGAATTCACAGGTAGCTCAGGTTTCTCATTGAACATCTTAAAAGAATTGGCGTGTACAGTAAAATCATGCTAAGTTTTAAGATTTTTTATAAGATCTGTGTATATTTTGCAAATATGAGTATTTTATACGTCTTTACGTCTCTATATACTTGAAATTTAATCCTGAAAAATCTATTCTGCATTCTTTCTGTGTGTTTGAACAATTTGTAACTTTTAATATGAAAAAGTTTTCAGAGGTTGATCTGCTCCATTCAAAATGATTTTGCAAAAGATTAGACACAATCAATTGCTTTTTAATGTGGTTTTTTTTTACTGTATTTGGAAACTACACTGTCACTTTAAGTAAGAATGACCAAAGTAATAAAAATTACTAAACGGGTACTTCTCAAATTATATAAGGGAAAACTAGATTTTATCAACAAGAGTGAGCTTAAAAAAGACAAATCAATTTCAGTAAAAACAATTGATGTTATCACTAAATTTACAAGTAGCTGCTCATTCATTCATTAGTAAAGAAAAAATATAGAGCATAAAATATAAAACCGGAGGTTGATATTTAAAAAAGTAGAACCCTATTGCTCAAACAATTTGTGTGTGCATTTGTCTTCATTTGCACATGCATTACCCTAATTGGTTAGTTATCTAATTATTTCTGAACGCAAATTCCTGATTTGCATAAACATTCATTATAACTGCCAATAGCACAGCCACAGTTGGGAGAGACCAGGAATGAGAATAGATGAGTCCTTGCTTTCATAAGGAACATCAACAGTAAAACATTAGGAGATATATTTCCCTAGCCCTTATCCCCTGGTGGTACTTATGTTAACAAAAGTGTGCAACTACAGTCACACTAATATGTGCACAGCAATGCACACAGACCTCAAGCTTCTGTTAATGAAAATCAGGCCCTTCAGGTTTGTGGCTTGAAAATGGTAAATGATCTTTATTTTATAACTACAACCTGTGTAATTTTCTCTCTTATGCACATTTTCGTTATGACTTAGGGAAAAGCAAAGTGTATGTTAGAATTAGTAATTACTCATCTGCTGCCTAAATCTATATTGTATTATTTTATGAGAGGGAAAAATATTTTCCTTATACATTAGAGTTTTAAGCATTTTTCCGATGCATGAATTATTAATGAAGACCCTTAATGTAATGGAGCAGCTGCTCAGAAAATTATTCCTTACAATGAATCTTGAGAGCAAGTTGCAAAATTCATGTTGCGTGCCAGGTATTTAAATTGAAAGTAACAAATTGCACTTCAAAAGTAAAAGTAATTACTTTCCAGGTTAATGTTCAATTAAAACTGTTCTCACCCTCATGAGATGGAGCAAGATAATAATTACAGATCAGCAAATTGTATTTCCACTCAAAGACAGTAAGTGATGGACAGAGCCATTTTTAAAAGGCTCCTCACATTTGGTGAAATCTAGCGCTGATTTTTAGTATGCAGAAGTAACTCTGTAGTATGGAATTTTAATGTATGTTTTATAGCTTTCAGAACAGGAGCGGCGCCAGGGTTTCTGGCACCCTAGGCAGAATTCGGGGGAGGGAGGGGCGGCATTTTGCGCACTCCCCACGGGGCGCGTGGAAGCTTCGGGTTCTGCTCCCGTTGCACCACCGAAGGACCCTCCGCCGAAATGCCGCAGGCAACAACGGCAGTCATTGCCGAAATGTCGGCAGTAGCTCAATTGCCTGCCGCTGTTTTCCGCGGCACTGTCGGCGGCGGGTCCTTCTTCGGTGGTGCGACGGGAGCAGAACCCGAAGCTCCCGCAAATGCCGCCCCCCGAATCCTGGCACTCTAGGCGATCGCCTAGGGTTGCCTAATGGAAGCACCGACCCTGTTTCAGAACAATGGATTGTCAATTCCTAATAGGTGATAGCAGCCTTTGAAAGCAGCAGGAACTCATGTGGAGCCCTTTCATTGTTTGAAAATGTCCTCTCGAGTACTTGTTACTCTTCACTGGATAGAACCAGACCTTAAACATAGAAGGACTGATTCTCATTTACACTCCGGTCCCTTTATACTCCTGTAGCAGTGTAAAACAAAGTGCTAGAGCAGTGTAACCTAGCTCATAAACTCTTACGCTGTTCTCTGCTTTAATTTGACTGTCAATATTAGAGATTTGACATGGTCATATGGAGATGTTTAAAAATGCTCTGATGTGATTTTAGCTTGTCATGGTTAAAAATCAACATAAGGGAAAGAAAAAATGCCTTTCACTCTGAAAGCCACCCTGCTATTACAGGTGGATGTGGCAGAAAAACCTACATAAAAATGGGGAACCTTGTGTAAGCCTTGCCCTGCTCCTATGTAGGTCAATCATAAACTCCCATTGTTGTCAATGGGAGCCCATTTGAGCCAAAGACAGAGGCAGACTCTGCCCATGCTCTTTACCTCTGGGTCTGAAATTGCCCAGGTCCAAGGTTGAGACCTCTTGCAAATGGTTTTGGTTGAGACCTCTTGCAAATGGTGGTAGATCCCTTGTGAGTGCTCTTCTCTTGGGAGGCCAGGAATGGGGATATTAGGGTACTTACTAGTCAAAGCTGAAGTGTGCACTATATGGAAAAGTCAGCATGTATGTCAGACTGTGAAAGCACTAGGTTATGTGCAAGAGCCACACTTCATTATTCTCAGGTTCAAAGAAAATAGTATGTAGCATATCCTATTTGAGAGATATTTGCAGCCAATAATCTTTAGCGCCTTATGTTGTGAATCTCTATAGCTGCCAAAATATGATGTAGTGGGTCCCTCTCCCCAGTAATGGTATACACTATGGGCTAAGTTGTGTCGCCCTTACTCCTGCTGGTGAGCACTCTTAAAGTTTAAGGCCAGAAGGGACCACCAGATGACGTGGTTCAACTTCCTATATATCACAGACCTCCAGCATTCGCACATTAAACCCAACCAGCAAAATAAGCCCAAAGGAGAGTAGACTATTACATGCCACAGACAGAGATGAGGGAAAACTGAGGTGCATGGCTGCCTGTGGCCCCTGCAATGGAAGGGAAATGAAGTGAAATGGATATCCTGGCAACTGACCCTCACTCACCCATTGCAGAGGAAGGCAACCCCTCCTTCAAAGTCACTGCCAGTTGGACCTGGCAGAAAATGCCTTCCTGGGACCTCACTCAGGGCAATCAGTTAGACCTTGAGCATGTGAGCAAGAATCAGCCAGCCAAGTACCTGGTGTCATCTTGGAGCACTGTCCCTTCCCCATCCTGTGTTCGATCTCTAGCCATGGCCATCTCTGATTCTTCAGAGGAAAGAGACTATCCCCTCCAGGATATGTAACGGGGAGTCCCTGCCTGACCCCTGCAGGGGGCTTGCTGATGCCCTGAAGCATGAACTTTCAGGAACATAAGACACACTGAAAGTGAGCCCCACCCCCCCATCACAAGCAACCCCATCATCCAATTGTACCTACAAGTTTCTCCAGCTCTCTCTGAAAGCTAATTAAGCTGTTTGCTCCCACAACTCTTAATGGGAGGCTATTCCAAAACCATACCCCTCTTTTGGCTGGAAACCTTGTAATTTCCAGTGCAGCATTTCTACCATATAACTCATAACACCGTCTTCCCTGCAAGGAGACCAGAAGGTGCCTTCTCTTTAGCCAGTTCTTTAGCTACCTTGCAATTCTTGTAGTGATCTGCAGACCTTGATGACATTGATTTCAGAAGGACTATGCATGTGAGCAAGCAGTTTCCCACACGAGTAAAGGTTGAACACCTAGCTTTGTCGGTGTGTATGCATAACTTTAGGGTCAGAGCTTCAGCTAATGTAAATGAACTTAGCTGCACTGACTTGCTGACGTATACCAGCTGAGGACCTGGCCCATAGGGTAATCTCACACACTTGAGTGTATACAACTCATTGCATTGTTTGCCTAGGTAGATATGTATGTACCATAGAATCTATTATCCACCTGGGGTTTACTTATTGTTGAGATTGAATTTTTATTACCATTGCATTAACATGGCTTATATTAACATGGGCAGACTGCCAGCATTCCTGGAATGCATGGAACAGTGCTTTACTCTGAGTAGTCAAACTGAGTAGTCAAACTGAAATCAGTTGGACCGTTTGGCGTGTAAGATACTTACTGTGAAGTGCCGCCTCAAGACCATAATTATTAAAACTTCATAATATGTTTTGACAGTTATAATTGGCATCTATCAATAGCAAAATATTCATTTAAAATGTTAAAATCGTCTTTGCTACATTTCCAGCCCCAATGAACAAGTCACTTACTTTGAGATGTCTGAGTTGCTATAAATTTCTTTATCAAGGCATCAGTAGTTTGTGTATAAAGGCTAAGAGCATATCTCAGAGACTGTAGATCTGGGCTCTTCTCCAAGAAATTCTTTTTCAGCCCATTTCCTCCAGCATGAAAGTATTGCTAAAAAAGAAAAACATAGGTAAGGCATTGAGAGAAGTAGATTATCTGATAAAAATCTCTAGGTAAGACCTGATGTTTATATAGCAATATCTAGAATAAAACTGATTCATGCAGTGCTTAAAATTTACAATTTGTATCTTTGGGGATAGTTGTTATTGTCCACATTACAGTTTTTGTGTGGTCCCCCCTCCCCAAAAAAACACGTAAGTGTTATTTTAATCCCTCTTAAAATGTATATAACTCAAAAGCAGTTAAATGTGTGGGTTTTTTCTGTTCATGAAGTTACAGTCATCTCAAAACTATGGTTTACAGTGCAACTACAGAAACAAATTTCCTTTGACAGCATGCTTGGTGTGGTAGAAATCTGTCCAAGTGTAGAACTAAGACACTGTTTGGCAGAAAGGCATAATTCATGGTGGGAATCTTTGGATTGGTTATGGTGACAAATTTAGAGACTAGCTAGAGGTTCAGTGAGGGATTAGGATTACTTTCTAGTCTTCCAGTCTTATTCTACTCTGTAAAATTGGCATTGTGAGTTTCCATGGTTATTGTCTCTATACCAAAATTCCAGACAAAGATGGACTACAAGCTGTCAGTAACAGTATCTCTGAAAATGTCACAGCAAACCTGGTGGCTGAACTTTGTGACTTTGTCTTCACCCACAACTATTTCAGATCTGGGGACAATTGATACCTTCAAGTCAGCAGCAATGCTATGAGTACCTGCATGGCCCCATAGTATGCCAAAATATTTATGGCTGACTTAGAACAACACTTCCTCAGCTCTCGTTCCCTAGTGCCCCTCCTCTACTTGCGCTACACTGATGACATCTTCATCATATGGACCCATGGGAAGGAGGCCCTTGAGGAATTCCACCAGGATTTCAACAATTTCCACCCCACCATTAACCTCAGCCTAGACCAGTCCTCACAAGAGATCCACTTCCTGGACACTACAATGCAAATAAGCGATGGACACATAACCACCACCCTATACCAGAAACCTACTGACCGCTATACTTACCTACATGCCTCCAGCTTTCACCCAGACCACATCACATGATCCATTGTTTATAGCCAAGCCCTAAGATACAATCACATTTGCTCTAATCCCTCAGACAGAGACAATCATCTACAGGATCTCTATCAAGCGTTCTTATAACTACAGTACCCACTGGGGAAGTGAAAAAATAGATTGACAGCATCAGAAAGGTACCCAGAAGTCACCTACTACAGGACAGGCCCAACAAAGAAAGTAACAGAACACCACTAGCTGTCACCTTCAGCCCCCAACTAAAACCTCTCCAGCGCATCATCAAAGATCTACAACCTATCCTGATGGATGATCCCTCACTCTCACAGACCTTGGAAGACAAGCAAGTCCTCGCTTACAGAAGCCCCCCAACCTGAAGCAAATACTCACCAGCAACTACACACCATACAACAAAAACACTAACCCAGGAACCTATCCCTGCAACAGACCCTGTTGCCAACTCTGTCCGCATATCTATTCAATGGACACCATCATAGGACCTAACACATCAGCCACAACACCAGGGGCTCATTCACCTGCACATCTACCAATGTGATATATGCCATCATGTGCCAGTAATGCCCCTCTGCCATGTACATTGGCCAAACTGGACAGTCTCTACACAAAAGAATAAATGGACACAAATCAGACATCAATAATTGTAACATTCAAAAATCAGTAGGAGAGCACTTCAGTCTCCCTGGACACTCAATAATAGACCTAAAAGTGGCCATTCTTCAACAAAAAAATCTTCAGAAATATACTTCAATGAGAAACTGCAGAACTGGAATTAATTTGCAAACTTGACACCATCAAATTAGGCCTGAATAAAACTGGGAGTGGCTGGGTCACTACAAAAAGTAATTTTCCCTCTGTTGATACTCACACCTTCTTGTCAACTGTTGGGCATAGGCTACATCCACCCTATCTGAATTGGCCTCATTAGCACTGACTCCCCACTTGGTAAGGTAACTCCCATCTTTTCATGGGCTGTATTTTTATACCTGCCTACTGTATTTTCCACTCCATGCATATCATGAAGTGGGTTTTAGTCCACGAAAGCTTATGCCCAAATAAATTTGTTAGCCTCTAGGGTGCCACAAGGACTCCTAGTTGTTTTTGTCTCTTAGGGCTAGATTGTGACCCGCCCTAATGTGGCCATGCTGAGAAGTAAAACCCCATTCCCATGTACAGTGGTAGGGCTATTCATTACATCTGGCGTATGGAAAGAGGGGTGGTGGGAGGAGGGAATGGGCACAGTACAAATTCCCCCTGAAGTTTAGTAAGCTGCATCCCAAAAAAGAGGAACTAACTTACTATCACTTCCAGCTCAAAAGATAGGGACAGAGGATGAATTGTGACATTGAGTCACAGTTCCTTTCTGATTCTCCTCCTGGGGTGGTGCAACTTTGTGTCACCTGTATGCAGGGCTGTGCCTAAAGGCTCAATTTTAAACCACTATGAGTCTATATCAAAAATACCATTTGCAAGTAAAAAGGTTTTCTTTCCTAATTGCCATCCTTGCTTTAATTCCAAAAAGCCGGGGCTTGAAAACTGAAGCAGGATTCTCTCCCGGTTGCACATATCACCAATCCTGAAGGCCCTCTGTGATACCTCTGCTAATCATTCTCATCCCCAGGTGTTCTTCCGATAGCTGCACAAAGGTTGGGGTGGGCGGGTCATAAGGGAACTTCAAGGTAAGATATGACTTTTCTAGAGCAGTGGCTTTCAACCTTTACAGATTACCGTATGCCTTTCAGGAGTCTGATTTGTCTTGCATACCCCCAAGTTTAATCTCACTTAAAAACGACTTGCTTACAAAATCAGACAAAAATACAAAAGTCTCACAGCACACTATTACTGAAATATTGCTTACTTTCTCGTTTATACCATATCATAAAATTCATCAATTGGAATATAAATATTTCAGTATATAGAGTAGTATAAACAAGGCATTGTATGAAATTTTAGTTTGTACTGACTTCCCTAGTGCTTACGGAGCCTCTTGTAAAACTTAGCAAATACCTAGCTGAGTTAATGTACCCCCTGGTTGAGAACCACTTTTCTAGAGGTGAAGAAGGCCACCAAACAAGGAGCAGTCTCCTAAGTGTAACCCAGGACAATGATTTGCAGAGTAAAGGAAAATTAGACTGAGGGTGGTTTCCATCATCATCCATGGAGAAGAGATGTAAATGCTGTACAACGTCAACATCAATTTGCAGAAGCTTGTTGCATTCCTTCAGGTTCTAGGAATCAAGAGCCAAGAAGGAAAACAAAGAAGAAATGAGTGTTGGGAGGATATTGGGGCTACTTGAAGGCAGCTTGAGACAATATGCGCCCTCTTGGATATAGATCTAGAGTTAGCCAACAGAGAATACATCCGCTCTACACCCAGGCGGTAGCGTTGGTTGAGGGATACAACTCATTGCTGTGTTCTAGTTTATATGGCTCAGCAAAATCTGTAGTAACTATCTGTGGCAAAATAGATATGCAAACAGCAGCATGTTGGCTACCACTTCATCCACACATCTGCTGACACTTAAGGTCAATGGAAAAGTTGCTTTATATGTGCTTTGATCATCTAAGCTCCTTTTTACAACAGGGCAGTAGTTTCAAGTTAGTGTTGCAGGTGAAGTTTGGCAATTACTCAGAAAAGTTTCTTGCTGAGACCAAAAAGCAGAGGCTTGCTTGTACTTGGCCATGTTCAAAGGATCAACATGAAAGGATACAGCTGGAGCTACATGTATCATTCCATGATGAATGTGGGAGTAAACAGAAGAGTGGAGTGGCCAGGGGCCCTGGCTGGCAATTCTCACAGACAGTTTCTGGGAATAACAGGCCTGGTTTCATTGTAGTTTGTTTCATGGAATAGTGTGGGACTGTCTACCTTATGAATCTGCTTTAAAAGTCAACTGGCACCACGCATTTCACGAACAGCTGTACACCCATGCTGTACCCAACAGCAATGGAGTAATGCTGCCTCCCTTACCCTAATTTTCTCAAGAATTCAATGAAAGTGTGTAATCATGTGAATTCCCAATGAATTAGTTAGTGGCACACTTCTCAACTTCCCTTGTCTGGGATGTTTTAAAGTGTGTGCATGTTTCCATTACACCTTTTAATCAATTTATCAATGAGCCCTAAACATTGCTAATGACATTTCTTCATACCAAAATCACCGACTCTTCTTATCCTAATTGCTAAAGCACAGTACTGAAACTTAAAGTAAAAAGCAAACAAAAGCATTCCTAGAAAGAACCCTAGCCCAGGCATGTGATTCTGAGCGTGCATTTTTGCCCGTAAATGCTAGGTGTGCATTTAGAAAGCAGTCATACAACAAAATGTATACATACAACAAATGGCAAAGTAGCCAATATATGGGACATCTTTTTCCTAGATCTTTACAAGAAAAATCACCAATTTTCCCTTTCACAAAGTACATTAATCACAGAAAGGGGAGCGAGCAAGAAGAGGGCTACAAGAGATATTATAAAAAACAATTCACAAGGTACTGGAATGGAAATTCACATACAGGAAAAGAGATTTGTTGTAAAACTGCAGTTCGAGAAAAGTTATTTGGAGGGTGGTGGGAAGGCGAAGGAGAACAAAACTTGGGAAAACTGAGTCATGGGAGAAAAGGGATGATAAAGGTAGCACTGGAGACAATCATTTACAAAAAGGTTTTAGATAGAAGATGTGTTGGGAAATAGATATACAGTTGTTGCACTTAAAATGATTCATCCCTTTGGAAAGCAATTCCAGTATAGAGGGCTTTCCTGGCCACCTCTTACCTCAGCTGCAGGAAGCAGTTTGGTGTAGGGGGCCACAACAATGGTTATACTCCCTCTGAGAATCCCCTTATGCAGGGCTAATCCTCCAAGGGCTGGCTATGCTAACTTTAGGGCAGCTTTGTTGCAGTGGAGTAGCACAAAGCTATCTGATCACAACAAAAGAACCAGTCTCTCAACTAATGAAGCCTCGCAGCACCCATGTGTAAAGTGTAAAAACCCTGCTTTACAGAGGCATAAACTGTGGCAGTGAAAGGTTACAAGATTTGTCCTAGTTCACACAACAAGCCAGGGGAACAACTGAGACAATAACTTAGAATTTGACTCCCAGAACGGTCTCCTGGCTTTGGGAGGTACAGCAGTTATTTTTTACCTGCTGCAGACTTTACAGAAGTCCTATTCTGTGATCTAAACTCCTCCTAAATTGCAGTTGCTGTTTAGCTTTCCATTTTTATAGGAAACAAAGTTGATTTGAAATAGCCTATGAAGTGAAGTTTCTTATTGACATAGAATCCAGAGTACATTCTGATTAAACTGATCACCACTAAATGCCCTCAAAATACCCTACAAACATGAATAAATCTTGTCTGATAATGTTTAAGCATGGTAGATTGCCTGCATTTTTTATATTGCTTGGGAGTATGAAAAGCTAGAGCAGAATAAGGTTTAGCAGTGAATAGATTTTCCAACCTGGTTCCAATGGCTTATTGAAACTGATTTTCTTATAATATTCCCAAGGTAGGCATTCAAAAATGTCTCTCTCTATGCTACATTATTTTTAGAGACAATAAATGATATGGTGCTAAAACAATCTGGAGCTGGCCATCAGTCTCTGCTAGGGATGAATTGGCTCATATAAACCACAAGCTGTATGTCCAGCAAAGCATTTCGCCTGGCTGTTATGAACATCTGGAAATCAAGCCCATCTTTATTTCCATAACATAAGTGTTTGGAATGCAAACCTGATTCTCATTCTGTGTGAGGAAGGCATAAATATGAATAATAAAGAACTATACAGTTTAATTGAGCCAGGAAAGCCATTTTTCCTAATACTAAACATATCTGTCAAGGTTGCTACAGACAATATACTATACGGAGAGTGATAATATGCTATATTTAAGATGGATGGTCATTTTTCAGTGTGATGCTCTTCCAAGTGTTAACACAAATATAATATATTAAATGATAATTGCAGGTTGTTTGGTGAATTCATTTTTTAGCTCTAAAAAGAATCAGTAATAAATGGGAGTGTGGGAACAGTCTGTATAAAAATACTCATATTGGTTTTAAAGTTATATAAATCCACACATGACAATATTAGCAAAACCCAACATACATACGCAAACAGGAAAAAAACAATGAAGGCCAATGAATTCCTGGACTTCTATGCTAACATCCTCTCCTCCCTCAAAATTGCATCAGCATTCTCATGTTTCTCTCACTTGCACTTGTTTGCCTTTCAATAAAGTATATATGCCCCCATGTCACCTGAAATTCTTCACTTTTGTCATTCATGTTATAAATTAGGTGTCTTCATGAAGCAATTTCTGCCATGTCATGTTTAAAAGTGGGACACAGGAGCTTTTCTATCTTCTAATGACAAATCTCTTGGCACAACCCCGAGGCAATTACATTCCATTTTGAAAAAGACTGTGATTCTGTTGACTGAGAAAAATGATGTCGCAAATACAGTTTTGACTCAGTGGGTAACTTATGGTGCCATGCCAGTTCAGTAACATCTGACAAATGATCATGCAACAAGACCATGATTTTACTCCAGTTTATGAAATAAGCTTGCAATGATCAGAATACTGGATTAATAATTCTTAACTTTTGGTAGTTACTGCAAGTTCCATTGAGTTCGCAGGACATTGGAGCAGAATTCATACAAGGGGAAGAATTCCACAGGTTCTGCCAATTTATTATAGGTCCCAGGATCTTTGAAATGGGCGGATTGGCAGGTGCCCTGGAGGTTTTTCGCCTTCCCCTGCAGCGTGGGGCACGGGTCGTTTGCTGATGGTGTCTCTGCAGCTTGAGGTCTTCAAACCATTTTTGAGGATTTCAATAACTCGGTCCTGGGATAGGGGTTGTTATAAAATTGGATGGGTGGGGTTCTGTGGCCTGCCTTGTGCAGGAGGTCAGACTAGATGATCAGATTGGTCCCTTCTGACCTATGAGTCTATGAGTCTATGAGTCATTCATGACTTTCATCAAGTGAGCTAAGGGTACCACTGGGTTACTTAGCATTAAAATGATATTATCCTCTCGGCCTTTTGTAGTACTCCTCTTGCTACAATGCTAGAACTCTCCAAATATTTTGTGATTGCTTACACAAGAGGTTCCAAATCCATTATAAACAATATAGATAACAATGGGCAGCATTGTCTGGCACCTCTTCCATGTGCAAAGAGGTGAGACATTACTTTGTTAAACAAGACAAATACACTGGTCCTGAATATCTCTTCTTCGTTAAACTATGTAGTATATAAAATAGATATAGCCAGTCCATCCTCCTACAGGTCTTCTCTGCATCCAGAGATTTAGGCTGGTGTAAATGGACTTCAGTGGAGCTTGACAACCTGCACCATTGAAAATCTGGCCCATGGTGACAATAGGGAGGTGTGAGTCATGAGTGCTCTGTGCTATATATAATAAAGTCCGAATGTTTCAAGTGACTTCCTTCCTTTCACAAACCTACCTAGGAGGATTGCATAAAAGTGGCTAATGTCATCTCTGCACTAAGATCATGGTATAGCTATTTACTTCTGCATTTAAAAGTGATGTAAGTTATGGTTGATAGTTCAGACATGCTAGTACATTCCTAGACCATTAAGAAAATCACAGCTCTGTTGAGATGAGGCATGCTGCCTTTTCTCAGCTTCTAAGAAAACAAACTTCACTATCAAGGCTAACAGCTCTCAAACGATCCTCCCCTAGGGATTCAGCTGTGTTTAAGTGCTTTTTCACATTGTCTCACTTTATATATAGTAATATCTGAATACTGGGCTTGCTTAAAGACACACAAGAGAATGATACAATGGATAAGATTCTGTGTTATGCCTCTTAGTACTCGCAGCCCAGGTGGAAAGGTGGCTTTCAGGCAGTGTTGTGCCCTCCCAATCTTTGGCTGTTCACAGGGCTGGTGTAATTTAGACTGGACCCAGGGCCTGTCTAAGTTAGAGCTGCCTTCCCGTGCAGAGTCACCAAGAATCTCCATATCATGCTGTTCCTTCTTACCCCCAGGCACACTCCCTACAACAGCGCTTGTGAAGGGGTCCTTAAAGGCAGCCTTACTTCTGTCTTGTGCAGTGCCTGCTGTAACACAAGGAACCTACAGGCCTATCTCCTTAGCTAAAGCAAGTTAGCATGAGTGTTGGCATATTTAAATGGCTTTCCGGCTACCCTTTAGATTTTAGGGAACTGAATGTGCTTACCAACAATTTTTGGGATCTGCTGGTAACCACAAGGTACACCACAAGGACAAGGAAGTAACAATTCAGACCAAAGGTAACAGGTTTCGAGAATGAGATAATTGGCATTAATATGAGTGGAATGCTATTGATATGTATGAATATGCTAGCCTGTAGAGAAAGTGAATCCTAAGATTCTGTGGGTGAGAAAATTAAATTTGGGCATGGACGGTTGGGCATGAGATGAATATTCAGGAGAGTGCCAAGACCATACAGGAGGGCAAATCCACCATGTGGGGGGAGTGCTCTTTCTAACTAATTCCCTTTTGCTCTTTTTGTCTAGCTTTTAGCTTAGCTTTGTCAGTGTAATTTAACCCCTCAACATTTGACCCTTCTCTCCACCATCAATCTAGGGCAGTGAGGAACCTGGCCCATCAGACTCCTTTGGCATGCCAGAGACGAGGCTGGTCTCATCACCAGGTCCCCAAGGAAGGGTGTGAGTATGCCAGTCCAAGTAGCTTTTGTAAGGAATGATACTGCAGGTACCCCCTGAACTGTATTATTTCTTTTTGATTTTGTGGTTTGGAGCTTTGATAACTTTTCCCTTTATTTTAATAAAACTCTCTAAACCTTGGCTTTGTCATCTGCCTGACTGTTCTTGCTGAGGGTCCTTGCAAAATATTGAACTCTCTACATTTAATTCTGTGTAGCCTGATACCAGGACAAGAACCTGATTATCTTCTGGTCAGATCATTGGCAAGTCTGTAATAATATACAACCCTCTAAAAATCAGGTTAACAGTCAAGAGTATTGGATATGAATGTGGAAGATCACTTAGGGCATTGGTAAGTTATCTATATTCTCTTTTTAAAAACTGGAATTGAATAATTAGTTTTCATGCAGTAGAACAGTGTTTCCCAAACTTGGGACGCTGCTTGTGTAGGGAAAGCCCCCGGCAGGCCAGGCCAGTTTGTTTATCTGCTGTGCCCGTAGGTTCAGCCGATTGCAGCTCCCACTGGCCGCGGTACATCGCTCCAGGCTGAGGGAGCTGTGATCAGCCGAACCTGCGGATATGGCAGGTAAACAAACCGGCCCGGCCCGCCAGGGTGCTTCCCTGGCGAGCCGTGTGCCAAAGGTTGCTGATCCCTGATACAGACAGACAGAAATACCATCAAGTTGAGTGTAAGGCCTTGCTTTGCTTGGCCAACAAGATTTTTGTGATACAAGGCAGCAAATGTACACATAGAGGTCAGATCTGTTGAGGAAGACACTGCCATTTTACAGAGAATCATCTCTTTTCTGACCACAACCACATTTTAATCCAGCAGTTAACTCAGTTACACTAATATTTACCTGTTTGTAAAATAAAGATAACAACGGGGGTGAAAGTAATTTGGTATGGGCTGGTATGGTGTACCGATAAGAAGTGGCTGCCGGTACCAGCCCGTACGCAGCCGACGTTAAAGCACCTCCGCGGCAATGCTTTAACATCATTGCACCTTTTTCCCCTCCCTGGGCCGCCAATGGGAGGGGGGAGGGAGGGAAGGGGCAGCTGCTCCATGGCTCCCAGCCGCTGCTGCTACTACTGTGGCAGCGGTTGGAGCCCCAGGCCCTTTAAATCACCGTTGCAGCCCAGGGCTGTGTGGGCCAGGCAGCACGGATGGGCTGGCTAGGGAGGCTGACCCCAGCCCCACCTCTTCTGCCCAAGGACCTGCCCCTTCCGGGGGCCCAGAGCTGGACCCCTGTACTTAATGTTACTTAAGTGCTTAATGTTACTTTTACCTCTGGATAACAATACTAGTTTCTACTTGGGCAGGGGGGGTCTTTCATGTTTGTAAAGCATTCTGAGACCCTCTTCTGGAAGATATACTAAAAGTGCAAAGGACTCTATCCTTTGCCAAAGAAATAAGTTCTATTTCTGTTAATATTGTGATAGCTAAAATGTAGGGATTGGATAGAATCTTTCTACAGGAAAAATAGCTTTTTTGTGCACAATATTTTGGTTACCCTAAAAAACTCCATTTGTAAAGCATTTACTGTAACAGTCAGATTTTTCTAAAGTAATTATCTTGTAGATTGTGGACATGCACAAAATTAATTGATTCAGTTGTGTTCTTAACAGCTGCCTGACAGATGTGATTGGTTTCACTGAAAAGGGGCCACTGTACAGAATAATTAAAAGACATCCTTGAAAGAAATCCAATTATGTACAGGTGGCAGTTAATTAGAGGGTGAATACAAAAGTAGAGAGACAAATTTAATTGGACATTTGTGGATAAAATAGTACGTCGTACAACAGAAAAATGCCTTGACTTCCAACCGGCTGTGAAGTGTTTTCCTTTCTCATCTGTGTTTGCAGGACTGTGGGTAGACTGGGCCTATGGAGCCCAACCCAGCTTTGAGGAAGATAGATGGGCCATGCTACAGCACAGGGAGAGCTCAACCTATCTGACTCAGCCACACTAACTCTAGGCCACCAGGGGAGGATAATAAAGAGCTAAAGCTTGGCTATTGCTTGAATGGATGCAATGCATTCTCTGCCTGCAGTTTGCCACCTCATGGGGAGGGGGAGGGACCTGGGGACCATAGCTTTGTGTTCAGCCCACCTTGGGGAGTCCAGCACCACCTTGCATGAGGTCTGTGCTCCCCAAGCACATTGTGACAGAAGGACAAGGATCTTTATGACCCTTGTACATTTATGCCAGACCATTGTACACCCACACAGAGCCAGCTTGAATCTAGCTCATACTGCAAACACTTCCATCATATATTTGCTCATTCAGACACACAATATATGCATACAGGACATACATAGCTGTACCTTAATTGTAGATAGTGCTACCTCCATTATTGCACATTGCCTCAACGTCAAACTTCTAGCTTCCTCTCGAGTGACGTGGTCCTGAAAAACATGTTAATATTGCAGCTGTTAAGGTCTTGCTGCTTCTCTTGCCTTTTTAAAAAACATCTACATTTGGCAAGTATGCACCCACCCTTCAACTCTTTCTTTTAAAATAAGCTACAGCCCAAAGCCATTCCATTGTTTGTTGAAAATGAGAATTGAAAAGAAAAACTGAAATGTAATGCTAGGGTATCTGTAAAGTGTTTTCCTATTATTTTGAAAAGACAAGTTGTTTCTCTGTTCTGTAAAGAAAATTGATTAAACATTATAAATCGTGATGAATACTCATGGATGCCATTAAAATTGCATGTTTTACTAATGAAATTTGACTGGAAATTGGTGTTTGGCAGAAGCCTAAACATAAATAAAAGTCTGATCGGAAGGAAAATTAAATAAAGGAAAAAAGGGGTTTTGTATTCCTGAAAAATATTTTGTGAAATCAACAGCTCATTATATATGTAGGCTGTATTTTAATTGCTGTATTAGATTGGGCTGTTATTCAAAGAAACACAAATCGCCACATTTCTTCAAAACTCAAATGCCAGTAATTGGTATTGGCTGGAAACTGACTGGCATAAAAACCAAACTCAGAAGCTTTTTTTTCATGTTAGCATTTCATGTCCTACACAGTTGAGTAACAGAAAACTGCTTCTTTCTTACGCTGTTCAAAACTGGTGTAGAGAGGAAAAACAATCAACCTTTTGGAAACCATTGGCAAAAGTCTGCCCTTTTGCTTTATCCCACACAGAAAGATGTTTTATTTGTACTGCAGCAGGCATGGCTGTAAGGGCTCATTGTCATTTTACACGTACTATTCCTGGAGGCAGCTGAATGTGTAAAGAATCAATAATTTTATGCTGAAATGGAATTCCTTTAGAAGAGGAAGATTTACCTGCATATTGAGAATACAAAGAATGGGTTCAGTGCTACATTTCTGTTCTTTTATCTCTGCTTTAACTTCTCTGATAAGAGAATGTTTCTGTGCCCAAGAATGATACCATACCATGGCAAGTTGGTACAGAGCTGGAGAACATCAATAAAACAAATGTAAAATCATGTAAAAAATGAAGAGTCTAGCCAAAGTTTTTAGGTATTGTAGGGTAATTTGCTAATGTAACACACTGATTTGTGCTCATGGGTGGAATCTGAGGCAGTGCAGTAAGTGCTAGGTTATGTCTTTTGACTGGGATTTTTCCAACTGGCCAAAATGATTCAGGGACACAAATCCCTTTGAAAGGGTTCATTGCTATAACTAGTTGATTTTTTTTAATGAAAAATGCCATTATTGTCAAAACTGAAATATTTAATAAAACAATGTCAATTTTGACAAAATTCTCATAAGAAAAAAATCTATTTCAGAAAATTTTTGAAATTTAGTTTTAGATTCTGAATTAAATTTTGAATTAGATCTTTTTTCATTTTTAAATGATATTGTTTATGATGTCAGTAATCATAATATGCACTATTTTTACTGACAAGCCATAATACAACAACATAGTTGAAATAGGCTAATTTTATTTTTAAAATCACAGCGTTAAACCATTTCATTGCAACACAACAGGAGATACTTTGATCTAAAAAAGATGTTTCAATCAGTACTAAAGCTGCCTTTAGTCATTTTTAAAATACAGTAATAATAGAACGTCAACTATTATGCACTGCTCCTGCTGACAGATCATGAAATAACAAACATTAAAACATATAAAAATGAAAAACTCTATAAAATTCAAAATTTTCAAAATGAGAATTTTCCAAAAAACTTACATTTTTCAGAATTTCCATTTTGCGGGGAAATTTTGAAAATATATGTTTTCATTTACAATCAGAACAAAAACAATTGTCAACATTTTCCCACAAAAAGGAAATTCAGAGTTTCGACCAGCTCTACTCATTAGTCACTCAGTCCCTTTGTCCCCCATGGGGTACTATGGGGGTGAGGAGGGTCAGTGCTGCAGCCAGGCAGCACACGCCAGTGAGACAGGTACACCAAGGGTCTGTACTGGGACCAGTGCTGTTCAACATATTCATAAATGATCTGGAAAAGGGGGAAACAGTGAGGTGGCAAAGTTTGCAGCTGATACAAAATTAATCAAGATAGTTAAGTCCAAATCTGGTGGTGAAGAGTTACAAAGAGATCTCAAAAAACTGGGTCACTGGGCAACAAAATAGCAGATGAAATTCAATGGTGGTAAATGCAAAATGATGCACATTGGAAAACATAGTCCCAACTATACATAGAAAATGATGGGGTCTAAACTAGCTGTTATCACTCAAGAAAGAGATCTTGGAATCATTGTGGACAGTTCTCTGAAAACAGCTGCTCAATATGAAGCGGCAGTCAAAAAAGCTGACAGAAAATACTGTAGTACCACTATATAAATCCATGGATAGTATGCCCACATCCTGAATGCTGTGTGGAACTCTGGTCACTCCCTTCTCAAAAAAAGATACGTCAGAATTGGAAAAAGTACAGAGAAGAGCAACAAAATTGATTAGGGATATGGAACAGCTTCCACATGAAGGAGTGATTAAAAAGACTGGGACTGTTCAGCTTTAAAAAAAAAAAAGAGACAACGAAGGGGAGCTATGATAGAGGTCTATACAATCATGAATAAGGAAGAATTATTTACTCCTTCTCATAACACTCAAACTCAATGAAATTATTAGGCAGCAGGTTTAAAACACAGGAAGTGCTTTTTCCTCCAAAACACAGTCAACATGTGGAACTTGTTGCCAGGAGATGGTATGAAGGCAAAAACTATAACTGGGTTCAAAAAAGAATTAGATAAATTCATGGAGAATAGGTTCCATGTATAGCTATTAGCCAAGTTGGTCAGGGATGCAATTCTAAGATGTGGGTGTCCCTAAACTTCTGACTACCAGAAGCTGGGACTGGAGAAGAGGAGATAAATCACTCTATAATTACCCTGTTCTGTTCATTCCCTCTGAAGCATCTGGCACCAGCCACTGTTGGAGGTTACTGTGCTAGATGGACCATTGGTTTGACTCAGTATGGCCATTCTTATATTCTTTGAATTGGACAGGTTTAGAGGCCAGCATAGAGGTGTATGTGGGCCATGATGCTCGTATCAGGCACCTTGTATCCATGGGATCACTGTGAAGGAGTAGTGACTGAACTCTCAAGTCATATTCACAGAAGCACAAGAGGTGGGAAATGGCTGTCTTGTGTTCTTGGTCCCTTGCACATCCTTGCAGGGAGTAGAGTCATAATTTGACCTTGTGTTTTAAAAAAAAGTCAATTTATATTGCTTTGCATGTTTATATTTATGTTCACATCGCAGCTGCTGTGACAGCCTCTGTTCAATAACTACTACAGGGCAATTTTTGTTCTGTTTGTACCTGAGCAGGAGTAATAGGAAAAAATGTTGGGTACATTATATATTGTGCAGAGGGTAATATAAATAAAAGTGAGACTAAAACTATAGGGTTCACTCCTGTGACACTATTTTCTAGGTACACTGTTATATATGGGTAAAGTATTATGTCTGTGGTAACACATAGACATGTTTTTGTGCACATTTCAGGAGTGTTTATATGCTGATGTCAAAACTGTGCTGTTTACAAATTAATTATTTTTTTATATTAACTGTCAAAGTTTATGAGACCCAATCCTTTCCCGATTAATCAGAGCTGCTTGTCAATACTAGAAATGAACCATGAAGAGACAACACCAGTTACTGCCTATCAAAAGAGAGTGCTCTAGAATTTTAATGTAGAAGAAAGTAAGCACAGAACATACCATTATATTTTTGTAGACAATGAGCAGGACAAATTTACAAGTGGTCATGTACTATTTTTATTTTCCCTAAAGCTGGTCCCAGGAAAAAGCCAGATGTAATGGTCCACAATTTCTATTAAAGACTAATTCTGCAGCAAACCACAGAGTAGGATAATTTAATGTTAATAATAGACAGTTACAATGAAGATCTGTGGTATGACACACAGGAACACACAGTACAAAATGCCATGCTGGAACAGATCCATGTAGCCCTGTAACCTTAGGCCAATGCTGCACTGGAGAAGGTTTAAAATACCCATGTTACACCTGGTCACTTGTGCAATATGGAGATCAGAGGAATATTTTCCTGACAGCAGCTAGTGATCAGTGCAGTGCATATTCAGATACAGATTGTGAAACCATTACTCACTTGGTTGAGCAGTTACTCGCACAAGCTGTCCCATTGATTCAATGGGCCTGTTATGACAGTAAGCATGAGAGAGAAGAAGAGGGTAGGCATACAATTTATCTACTTTTTCCTTACAGTAGGACATATGTAGATTTATTTTAACTTACGTTACCTTCAGCTTCGACAACTGTCCAAGATCTTTAGCGGCACTAAATATCATCTGGGGCCCCTATAAATAAACACAATTGAAACTGAAGATACAGAATTTTCAACATCACTACAGAGCTTTTGCTTTTTATCTCTACACCATTACTATTGTTAAATGGCTGCCCATTTTTTTTTTTAGAAAAGCCCTTTATCACGTATTCAGTATTCTGCAGATCAAAAGTTAAATAAAATCTTCAATTCCAATTAAGTCATATTTTGATGGTGTTGACAAAGCAAAATATTTGGAAATATACAGTACAGTGTGGAGGAAAGTGGTCCTAATCCTGCAGAACCTGAGAAACACAATTCCTATTGACTTCTATGAAATATTCACTTGTGTAAAGAGGGCTGGATAAAGTCCAAGCATCCCTATATTGAACCAGAAACATTGTGTTGAAATATATTTGAACAGCATATATGTAGACAAAACAATATTTTGTAATAATCAAATCCTGGCAAGATCCAAACGGCTTATGCTACTCCTTTATGTTAAACAACCATCTGCTTAGAATCCCGCTATAATGCACTGTAAACATTTGTTGCAGCACAATTACCCCAAGAACTGTAATTACCAGTGGTTTTTGGCAGCTTAACAAGGAGTAGTTCTAGATGACTGGCTTCCATGAAAGCCAAATGACAGAAATCAGCTCAACTTACATTGGACAATAGAACAGTTTTTAATCAATCTTTCCTTTTTTTCCAGAAGATCTCAATTTTCAAAACTGGTCTTTGTGTTTCTGTGTCTCCCTACTAATGACATTTTACTTCTCAAATCTATAAACTCAGCTTAAATTCTCACTGCTTATTAGCAGCCAGAATGGTACGAGAAAAATTCTGCACATTGTAAAACAAGTTCTGTTTCAGCGTGTCTGTGCTTGTACCTTCCGGTAAGGGAAGTGGTATTCATGTGTATGTAAAGGGAAGAGACTTCCTTGAAGCATCCTATTAATGACTGAAATATGGTTAATTATTAAGATTGGCAAAAAATGAAACCAGCCTGTGGCTATGCACCTTATCCATCATATTGTGTATCACTTTATAGACGTTACACATTTGGAAATTAACAGATGGTGAGGCACTGTACACACCTGTTGTGCTGTGATCATATTTAAAAACTGGTCCAGTATTCTTTTGTAACTAATTTTTACCTTTCTTGACCACTACAGATCATAAATTCTCTATTTTATCTCTCTGCTTCTATTATGCACCTGCTAAACAAGGCTTGAAAAATATACTAGACAGCTACTAGTCAGGGGGCAATATTAAAGGTGTGTGTGAGCGGTATTTCAAACCAGTGAGGTTCTGGGGCCCAGCCCAATCCAACCCTGCTGTTTAGAAGGACACTGAAGTTAGACTTCTATCCAGGTCTGTCCCTGCCCATTTTGGCCTCTGGCTAGTAGATGATAAATGTGAAGCCCCACACTCATCTGGTTCCTGGAAAGGACAAGGTGCACACTCTCACTGGACCCTAGCTGCCATCCAAAAGCCTCATGACAATTGGTGGGAGATGAGAAGGAAGAGGGTCCTCAGGTTCTACCCCACCTCCTCCCTTCCTGGCTTCTGCCTGAACCAGGCAGGTCTTTTCACTTTCGCCAGAGCTTAACCAAACAGCAATGTGACATGATTTTTGTCAGTTTCCCAGTTGACTACAGGGTTACAGTAAGCAGCTATGAAATTGATAAGGCTCTTGTTGGCTTCATATAGTTTGTGATTAGATATGGTCAAGGATTTTCTGATGTAACAGAGTTTTGCCAGAAAATGTCAATTTGCCCAACCTGAGATGTTTCCAGGGTCAGTGGCTCTGGGACAGACCCATGATATGGACTGCTCTATGGTCCCGTATTATTTAACTGCAGTCTTGTTTAATAACACTTTCACTGCATACATACAAACCCTTTCTTTGATTTGTCTATAGTATGTCACAATACATTACAAAATTTTAATTGTTGCTATTGGAAAGTTGTAATTAATTATATCATCAATGCGAGATTTGGACTTTGTTATATTTACTAGCTATGCAAGAGAAAAGGTTAAATTTATTCAAGAGAATTTTTCATTAGGATTTGAGCTTGTCCCTGCTGTATAGTGTTCTAATAGATACAATTTACATTTCTGAAACCAAATAAATATTATAAATGTCATCTGCAGCTCTGTGAGTGTAATTGCTTCAGTTCTTACTTTTGACTCCCTTGCAGTGTTGTTAGCAGTTCTAATGACAAAACAATACATACAGTAACATCGTCCCTGGACACACTGTAACAATATAATAATCAACTTGTAACAAAAGACAGCAGATTCATTAAATGCAAGATTAACCCTCCTACACACACACATACCAACCAAACAACAATAATATTTCTTTATTACACTACTTCTCCTCCCCCCCAAAAAATCACACCAGTCTGAGGTCATTGTCTCATAAAGGTATATCCAGAATTTGACAACCCCTCTCTTGTAAGTACGGTATCCCCAGATGGCATCCCCATTTGAGGATCATATCAGGCTACCTTTGCTACTGCCTTGGATAGCACAACGACCTCCTCCAGCTGTACCATGTTCCCTGCTTCCTGTCATCCTGGTAATGCAACCCCTCCTCTGCTGCCGAAGAGAACCTCTCTATGTCTGGTTAGCAAACCTAGAGCCAGACTGGCTTTGAGTCACTGGCTGGGAAATTGCTGCATTTTGGGTTGGTGATGAGGTGTCATATAACAGGAGGCTTTTGGGGAAGGGCATACAAGGCCATGACCCTGCCTGCTCTCACTCTGTATCTCTACCCCTTAGCCTCCGAGGAAGGCTAGCATCTGTGCTGAAATAGTACAGTGATTGAATGCCCACTGTACATGAGTAGAATGGCTACTCATGTACAGGCGTGACTATCTGCCCTTTCCTGGTTACTCTTAACAGCCAGTCCGCATCCATATCCGGTAATTAAAAATTAAAATTAAGCATATATCAATTAATAATTTAAAAATAGAAATTAAAATTAATCCATTTAATAAGTATTTATTAGATATATTAAAACCATCTTCTAAAAGGACAGATAGTAAATAGCAATAGAATTTAAAACATGGAAACAAAAATAGCTAAAATTTAGTTTTAGCAAGATACACGGAATGGAAACTCCGGGATTTTTACCAGTCACTGAACATAGCCATCATATCAACTGTAGAATATAAAATGAGTCTACATATATTTCCTTTAAAATTTTTCCCTCTATCAATACCTAAAATCCGTAACAAATCATCATTTCCCTCACTCCACTTGCCACGCGCCCCAACTACAAACCCAAAGAAGTGGGTATTTTTACCTCCCGTCAACTCTCTGATCTCGTCCTCTAATTTGAGGTAGTAGGTCACCTTTTCTTCGTGAGCTTGCTCCAAACTCCCTGCATTGTCCTCCCATCGCACTGTGAAATCGACCACCACTACCGTATCCCCCTTTATGAATATAATATCCGGTTTTCTTAATTCGCCTTTGCTATTTCTCAAATGGGGTTCAGCCATTGCCTTCCAACCTAATTTAGTCACCTTATCTATTACTGCCGAAACCACTCTATTATGTCGTTTTATTCTTACCTCCTTTGTTTTATAACATTGGCCAGAAATGTGTGGAATAGTTTCTCGAACCTTGCCACACCACCTACAAAGAGCGTTTACTCCACCCCTACCTCTTGCTAATGTTTCCCTCATAGGATAGATATTCGCTCTAAGTTGCAGTGCCGCTATATATACACCGCAGATTTAATTTTATCTGGATTTTTAAAAATCGAATTACTAATTCTATCATTCTTAAAATATTTAATCCCTATTCCTTGACATCTCATCTCAGACCATCTTAAAAACTCCTCTTCTCTCCATTTCCTAGGGTGAGGAGTTATTGCAGTAAATACCAATATTTTATCGATAAGATTTTCTCCCACATACAAATAAGATAAATCTACCCAATTATCTCTAGAAACAATATGACGCCTCCATTTGCAAATTAACATATTAGGAATTTGTATACTAAATTTAGTAAGAGCTAACCCTCCATCTCTCCCTCTAGAATAAAATAATCCATCAGTAGTACTTTGCGGTAAATGCAAAATCTCCTTCACTATCTTCCTAACTAAAATATCCAAATCATCTAAAAGGTTAAAAGAAGGCTCCATTAAAAGCAAATTATAAAATAGTCTCGTTAGAATATACGTCGGCAGGATCAATAATTTTTGAGCTGGTTTCAAAGGAGCTTCAATTAACCTCTCACTCCAATCCTTCAACTTCTTCTTCAACGAAGGTCCACCCACACCCAAGGATCTATTCTAGCACCTAAGTACTTCTTAAAATCCCCTGGTTGAACATATTCTATCTCCTCAGTCCCTATTTTCCACTTCTCCTTAGGATTCACTATATAAGTCTTATATTTGGTTAAAATGTGAAAATCTTTTGTTTTTTTTCACATTTACCTAAAGATTGGTACTGTTACAAAAACCCTCTAAAATACCCAGATTTCTCCTCATCCCTTCATAAGAGCTACTTAAAATAGCCACATCATCCGCAAAGGCCAATGACATGACTTTATTGCCTTGGACATAAAAACCACTCCCTTCTAATTCCAATTTAGTTAAAAGTGGGTCCATGGCAATATTAAATAAAATAGGGGACAAAGGGTCACCCTGTTTCACTCCTTTTCTAATTAAAATAGACTCAGAATAAATATCACCCACCCACACCCTTGTCGTGCAATTATCATATAGGTCTCTAATAATTTCAATAAAATGTTGATCTACTCCAAATCTTTTAAGACCAGCTACTATATGTCCGTGTCCCACCAAATCGAACGCTTTAGCCAGTTCTACAAACACTATAGCTATCTCGTCTCCATTGCGTTTGGCTCCTTTCATTAAGTTGTCCAAAATTGCAATATTCTCCACATATCCAGAGGCAGCTATAAAACCTTTCTGTCTACTACATATTTTAACTGCCTCCGACAATCTTTTAGTTAAAATCTTGGTGTAAGTTCTTATCCATATAGATCCAATTGTGTGGTCTCCAGGAGGTCAACTTCTTTAGCTCCTCCTCATCCTGTGTCTTCGGAATTAAAATCGTCCTATTTTCCTTAAAAATATTAGGGACCTGTCCATCTAAAAACCATATATTAAAAATTTTCATGAGAATTAGGGAGTCTAAATTAAAAATGTCCCTTAAATGTCCCACTGTGGCTGGTTGCTTGTGTTCTCTCTTGTCCTTGCACACTTGCAAAGGGCGAGCCATCATCTGGCTATTAATTTTCACCACAAGCAATAAAGCCATCACAATAACATTTAAAAACATGCTCTATGAAAGCAATCCTGCCTTTTACATTGCGCCCCACCTTGATGAAATGCACTGTGAGAATGCCCCAATCTAGGATGGGCAGGCAGGACACCCAATAGCGAGGACTTGCAAACCAGCTACTAAAGATCTGCTCCAGCTTTTCTGCTGAAAAAGTGCCCAGGAAGCTGCATGTAGTGACCAAGTTCCTCTCTGGGGACAATTTTCTGGAAGGATATTTAAAAAAACTGCTACCAGATGTGATTATTGCAAATGTTTTAAATGTGTGTGAATCATGGCTTGGACACTTACGGTTTGGTCTGTCAATGGTGGAAGCACAATTTGTTTTTCTATTTTGTTCAGGACTGATTTCCACAGCTCTTTCAAAACCCGTTTCAGAACTGTCTTCTCACAGATTTTTGCAGAGAGACTTAAACTGGAATAAAGTAAAACACAGGCTGGTCTCCAAATCTAGCATTAAAACATCAAAGGCTCTGAATTAACATAAACTCAGATTAACAGCTACCTTGTGTTAGAGTTTCTCTGAACCACTACACCAATAATGCCTTTCAGACATCAGTGTTATTTCACAGCATTATTCATATGGATTTTAGAACATTTCAAATCTTGTCTTCTAGATTAGAAACAAACATTCCATGTAAACATCCAGCAATCCTTTTGCCATGCTCTGCTTAATGTAATGTAGCCAACAGCACCCACCATATGTATTGAAAATGAAACATAATGGTTGAACTGCAAAGTTATGCTCAAATGATTGGTATAGTTAAATAACTAAAACTTAAAGGGTTATTGTGAAATTAGTTTCTGCTTAAAAAGAGAAAGCTCCTTTGTTGTCCTATGTTGCATCTGTGCAGTTGAAACTGCTTGTGATATCAGACACAAATTTAGGTCAGACGCCTTGAAACACTTACAGTTATGCATACACATTTCTTCTGAAGTCAATGGGACTACTGAGTAGTAAGAATAGGCTCTGTAATAAGTGTTTGGAGGACTGCTTCCCCGTCACAGGTTTATTAGGATCTAAGAGGGTATTCATGAAACATGCTATATGTGGAATTAAGCATTTTTTACTGCAGTGCACATAAATGAGAAAATCTTCTGTTTATTCTTTTAAAAAACTGCAATTTGTAAATATGTATGTGGGGAGTCTTATAGTATTATGTAAGTTTTGTTCATGTAACTGAGCATATAACACAGAGGATGTACAAATCATATTATAGGTATGTACATGTACCAGTTAATCTTTCTACTATCTATTATAGGTATGCATATGAAAAGTGGTAGTAATAGAGAAATAATCACAGCAGAAATCACATACATTTGCAAGGCAGGTGATACTCCTTAGAAGCATTTTTATCTCAGTTCCTTGTTTTGTATACGTTTGTTTGGATTACATTTACATTTAAATATTCATCTAAATTCTACAAAAATGGTGGTGTCTCTTTGGCAGGTATTTAAAACCTCTTTTAACAAATTAAATTTGTATTTGTTTATATTTCAAGGAAGGTGTGTTAGGTAACTTCAATATATATTGATTTGTGGTTTGATGCAATAGAAAAGTGAATCGAATGGGGGCATTCCATTCTTACCATTCAAGGACAGATCATGTGTGTTTGTGAAGATTTTTGGCCTTTGTCTTCTTACAGACTTATAAGAGAATCATGTTCCTCATGTCAAAGGAAATTAAGACTAAGAAAGTCTATGCTTCCAGCAGCTTTACACACAGGACTAGATAGATCGTTAGAAATGAAAGGCTGACATATAGATACAGCTGCTGGAAAGCCTTCTCAGAGGGTTAGGAATCTGGCTTCTGCAGCTGCCAGTGTTGCAAAAACAGTCAGCTCCTAGGAGTAAATTAAGGGAAAAGAACAGGCACTTTCCACACTGCCAGTTACACTGAGCTCCAGTGCCAACTGAGAAAGAACCAAATAAACAGAGTATACAGATTTCTCCCAGATTTTCCTCAGTACTCTATGGTGTATTTAATATATTACATGGAACCTACAGAAAGCAAACAAAAAACTCTTTCTGTTTCCTTCTCCCCTCCTTGCAGTTCCTTTTTGAGCTCTTTTAGATTGTCTTCACCTTCTTCAGATGCACTGCCTGTTTCCCTAACATGGGCCTGCAATCTCAGTGGAAAAACAAGTCATTATTTCTTGGACTCTGTCCAAGAAGTAAGCTTCTGGGAAGAAATATTCACCAAAAGCTCAATTGAGGTCTATTAGTTTTGGCGTTCTGGGAATACACTTAAATCACTCACACTCCCCAAGCAGGAAACATGCTCATGTAAATTATATTTTCAAAGTACAAAGCAGCAAGTAAAAATCTCTCAACTTTCTGAAAAGGAAAACAGAAGAGCATACAAAGGGACTGACTTTCAGAGGTGCTGAGATACTGCAATTGACTTTCATGGGAGTTGAGAGTGCTCAGAATCTCTGAAAACATAGCCCATAAGATGTTACCTTTAGAAGCAACAACAGTGTAAAATTATGTCTCAAAGAAAGAAAGAAAGAAAGAAAAAGGCAGTTACTTCCTGTAACAGGAAGTTCGTTGAGTGTGTGATCCCTAACTGTAATCCACTGTGGGTTATGCATGTGCACAATATGCCCTGAGCCTGAGAATTTGAAAGTAGTGGTCATTAATCCATGCATGCATCCTGGCTCACCTCATGTCTCTTCCTGAGGGAATAAAGGGCAGAGTGGACTGACCGCCTCTCCAGTTCCTTCTCTACTGCAAATCAGATAAGATCTGAAGCAGAAGGGAAGGAAGGTGGGTACTGGAATACAGCCTGATGTCTTCAAAGAAAAAATATAGACCAAGATGAGAGGAATATCTGTAGTTTCTTGGAGAATGCCTCTTTTGTGTACCCAGGAAGAAAAGCACTTCCATTTAGCTAGGTAACATCTAGCAGAGTCCTTTCTGCTATTAGAGAGGATGTGTCTTGTACGGTTACGGAGCAAGAACATTCTAAGGATGATGCCCATCAAAATACCAAGCTCTGAGATGGAGTGGATGCAGATCAGGGTGCTTGATCTTGCTGTTGCACAGGGTCAGGAGCTTGGGAAATGCTGGGAGGATGACTAGTGGTCAGGATGCCCATGTAGGAGGTTGGGAAACTAAAGCTGTCTGGCCCAGAAGCGGGCAATCAGGATGACCCGTGCTCTGTCCTGACAGATTTTGCATAGAACTTGTGGCAGGAGCAGTAGCAGAGGGAAGGCATAGCTGAGCTGGTCCAACTAAGGAGGAGGCAGAGCATCACCCTGGGAGTGATGACCTAGGGTTGTTCTGGAGCAGTATGTGGTGCATTTCTGTTTGCATGAGAAGTGAACAGATCCCTGGTTGGGGTTCCCCCATAGAGTGAAAATATTGTCCAGTACCCGAGCTCCCACTGTGGTTGACTGAAAATGTGTGCTGAGGGAGTCTGCAAGCACATTTTGCTTTCCCAGAACGTAGACTGCTGATAGGATGATTTGATTGCCGATACACCAGTTCCAGAGGCTGACTCCTGCACACAAGGAGGCAGATGTCGCTCTTCCTTGCTTGTTGGTGTAGAAGATACAGTAGTTGTAATGTTGTCTGATGTTATAAGGACACAGGGAGTGTGGATGAAGGGAAGAAAGGACTCACATACCTTCCAAACTGCTCAGAACGCCAGGATATTGATGTGCATTCTTGACCCTCAAGATATCCAGGAACTTTGTGCTGTGGGGCTGTTAACGTGGGCTCCCCAACCTAATAGGGATGTATCTGTAATAATGGTCCTGTCCAGAGAGGGTTGGAGAGAAAAGGGGATGCCCATGCATACCTGATGAGGATTTCTCCACCATAGGAGGGAAGACACTATTGTACCATGGGGTTCATGGAATGGTGGTTTGGGGAGTATATTGACTGCAGCCACATTTAAAGGTTGGCATAGGTGCATGAGGCCATATGACCTAGGAGAGACAGACATGTCTTGAACAGTACTTGAGGGTTGCTTGTGATGCAAACTATGATATTGTTCATGTTCTGGAATCTGTCCTTGGGCAGGTACACTCTTGCGGTGATAGAATTCAAGGTTGCCCTGATGAAGACCAGAGATTATTGGGGGGGAGGGATGAGAACAGATTTTTTGGCATTTACACTGACTCCCAGTGAGGAGAGAAGGTGTAGCATCATGGAAGTTGATGCATAGGCATATTGGCGGGATTTGGCAACAAGGATTCAGTCGTTGAGATAGGGAAAGACAATGAGTCCACAACATCTGACATGGGCTGCTGCTAATGAGAATATCTTGGTAAAGACTCTCTATTCTGAAGGGGAGTACTCTGTACTGAAAATGTTCGGCGCCCACCATGAATCCAAGGAATCGTCTGTGAGCGGGATGAATGTCTATGTGAAAGTAGGCATCCCTCATATTGAGAGCCATGAGCCATGTGCCCTTTTCTAAAGATAGGATTATAGAGGCTAACGTGACCATGCGAAAACTGAGTTTGGGAATGCAGTGGTTGAGCTGGCAGAAGTCGGGATTGGTCTCCAACTGCCCTTCTTCTTAGGTACTAGGAAGTAATTTGAGTAAAGCCCTCTCCCTTGGTATTGAGGAAGGACGTGTTCTATTGCTCCTCATTGCAACAAGTAGTTCAACTCTTGTTTGAGAATACTCTTGTGAGGGAGATGCCCGAAGTTAACAGTGATCAGATTTCATTGGTGTCAATGGATCCCAGGGTTCTGGAGGTGCCAAGGTTGATCGTACCAAAGGAATGCGGTCTGGTACTCATGCAGCCCAATGCTTATGGGCTTTCTCATAATGCCTCTGGTACCTAGGACATACTAAGTCCTCATGGGCCAAGGTGATGCACTTACTTAGAGATGAATCAGACTTCTTTGAAGTGGATTTAGAAGATGACTTAGTCACATGCTAATGAGAGTGCTTCCTGGCTTCCTGAGGAGATCCCGCCTCTGAGGGGTAGATTCTCCTGCACCACAGCTGGAGCTTGCAACAGGAGGCATACTACTTGCTGAATTAGGATGATGTATGGGGGAGTTCCCTGGCTTGGGTCTGATTGGGGTCTCATGGCTTTCTCCATGAGGTATTTGCAGAGATGAATTTCCCACCCTTCTCATGCACAGCTGGGGAATGATTGGCAGATATTGAATCTCACTGTGTTGTGAGCTTCCCCAAGGCAGTACAGGCAGCACTGGTGGTTGTTGATGACTGAGAAGGACTGCACATAGGAAGTGTAGTTTGAAGCCCAGAGTCCTCGGCATAGTTTGGTACCTGAATGGGTTGTATGGGGGGGTGTCCCCCAGGAGAATAATCTAAACACTGAAGAACTATAAAATTCTAACTGTTAAAACTGCTTACAAACTAGATAATTCTTATTTTGTAGGACAGAGCACAAGCTGCAGACACTGAAGGTTCCAACCAGGACCATGTGGCGGTGAGAAGGAACTGGAATAGACAGTCGATCTGCCCCACCCTTTATTCCCTTGGTCAGAAGCACAAGATGAGCCAGGATGCATGCGCAGACCAGCAGCTACTACTTTCAAAATCTCTGGCTGCAGGCACATGGTGCACATATGTACCCCACAGTGGAATACAGTGGGGACTATCACTCGAACAAGAAAGTCAATTATGAATTAATCCTTTGAATTAGCCTTTTTCTTTGAGCATTACAGTCATAACACCAGAAAACCTTACAATCTGTTGAGCAATATTTCACAATTATTACCCTCAAAGCCAGGCATTAACCATGAGCACATATTAAAGATTGACATGCCAGTTCAGCAAAAATGTCTTATCTAAACCAGGACACCTCCCATTATATAAAATAGCAGTTTGGTACAAATCCTCACATCAAGAAAACAAACCATGTAAAAGATTCATGTCTTAGGAAAAGACCTGTTTGTGAAAAGGAGGTAAAAGGTGAAAAACGTGGTAAAGTAGCCTATACCCCGTTTTTTCAAAAGAAAAACCTCTGCTTGAGTCCTTAAAACTTTAGAGAAAAATGTGTGTAGTTGGAAATGTTTTAAACTTTTCTTAAACATTGAAATGACAAACACTTAAATGTTGAAATGACAGACTTTCAACTATTCTAGTTAAATGCAAATTCCTAATATAATTCCTAATATCATTGTCAATGGTAAAATGCTTTATATACCAACCTGAAATCTAAGGACCTTGCTAAACTAATTACTAATACAAAAAGCCATTTCAGTATAGAATATTTCTAATAATGGGGAATTAATTAAATTGGCATGATCAAACTCCTCCCTCAACCAATTCAGGAAGAAAAGAATTATCATCTCTCTAAAAATTGTTATGAAGAATAAACAACTTCTTTCATTACTATTTAGACTAAACCCAATAAGAATTCCTGAATCTTGAAATGACTGGTGTGAGAACTAAAAACTTTTAAGTTTAAATTTAAACTTAAGTACACTCAATTTTAACTATAATGAAAAGAAGTATTCAGAATTTCTGAAATCAGAATTTCATTTCCTGTCAAACGCTAATAAAATTGAATGATTATCTCACATAATGGACTAAATAAAAAGGAAGTTAAAATTAATGTTAAAAATTATCTGATGCTTTCTCCCTACAAAAAACCAAAGCAAACCAAAGGCAATTATAGTGTTGCATGTTCATTAGGCAGACTGCATGTTCAGGAGCTGAAGGTGTCACCTAAGCCAACCCCTAGGGCATGGAGCCAGTGAAAGAATGAGAGCAACCAACTTTGAATCTATGCAAGTCTGAAAGAGGTGTGTTTTCATAAAATTCCCTGGAAACAGGAAGAAGGATATTAAAAAACTCTGAAGTGAGCCCTGCCATCCCACTTCCCTCACCCAGCTATCATGCTTAAACAGCATGCTCTGCACAACACATCCTGCCCATCTGTACAAGCACGCGAGTACTGACAGATGAAAAAAGAACGGAGAAGACTCAAGAGGAAACCAACCCAGGAAAAACTTCCCCAATACTTCAGCATGGATTGGTGAGAGAAAGTTAACTAAAACATTACCAAGGGATTAGAATTAAAAAATCTTGTAATAATTTTGTTGAGACATGGAAATGCCATTGTAATTTAGGACAAATAGATTCTCCTGTTAATCACCAAATGGTTAGACCAGGGTCAGCAACCTTCAGCACACGGCCCATCAGGGTAATCCACTGGTGGGTCGCAAGACATTTTGCTTATGTTGACCATCTGCAGGCACAGCCCCCTGCATCTCCCAGTGGCCACGGTTCACTGTTCCCGGCTAATGGGAGCTGTGGGAAGTGGCGCAGGCCACAGGGCTGTGCTGGACACCGCTTCCCACCGCTCCCATTGGCCAGGAATGGTGAACTATGGCCACTGGGAGCTGCAGGGGGCTATGCATAAAAGTCTTGTGCCCTGATGGGCCACGTGCCGAAGGTTGCCGACCCCTGGGTTAGACTATGTATTCCTGGAAAGGAGACAGGGAGTAAACACTGGTAAATAAAGAAATTGTGGGATTTCAATGGATTAAGATTCTTAATATAGGTCAATTGTCCTGATTTAAAATAGCTACTTAAATGGCTTTTTATAAGTAACCGATTTCATAAAATTTAGATTGATTACTTCGCCCAACTATCAACTTTTTAACTATCCATGATATGCCAAAACAGGGCCTAATATTTTTAGTAATTTTTAAAATAAAATTCCTTGGCATCCAGCAATTTAAAATTACTCCTTTTTACTCCACATTTACATTTTGTCCAGAAAATCCATGAGAGGTCGCAGCACAATCTCAGCATCGATAGCTGCACTGTTCTTATTGGCCGATATGTTTCCATTTCCTCTCATCTGATTTAGCTCAAAGCTCATCTGTCTCACACACTCCTCAACAACAAGCTGGAAACTAAAGAGAAAAAAGAGAGTGGAGAAATTATACGACAGAAGATGACTATTTAGATTCTGCTCCATCAACTTCATTGATGAACATAAAATCATTTGTGAGCAGATATGAAGCCCACAGGCTTAAGGCAATGTATGCTTTAGAAACTGAAAATAACTATTTCTGAAGAGTTATAGATGGTATAAGACCAAATAATATACTTACCATTGACCTTTGTGTTTTGTTTTCCTTTTACATTGTCCCTGTCCCTACAGGAGACCTAGTAACTATTTTTTGATAGGAATTACACAATAAGAAGGTGAATCAGAGACTTTACTGAGGTATGACTGGCTGTTAAGATAGACATCAGTGTTAGCCAGCACAATTATTCCTGCTTTTAGTTTTGGTACGAGGGGATTAAAGACATATATTGTCAAATATTCTCTCTTTTTGGTAAATTTTATATTCATTTGGTGTCAATATCCTCCTTCAAGATAGAAATTAACAAGACTTCTACCAATTTGTCCTAGCTGGCTAAACTGGACTTTTTCTTGTCATGACTCATATGCCAACACAGCAAAGTTTTGTTTACTACTTTGTACCTAGTTAAGAGAGTAAAAATATTTGGACTGCTTCATAACCTCTATCCCAGATGCATTTTATGGGAATGTTTGGCATTTTAAATTTAAAAGTAGGAACAGATTTTTGATTCTGAAGAATTGACTTCCACACAGCTGAAAAACTAGAGGAGATGGGGGACTGATAGGTCTCTATAAACTAGTTCTGTTTACAAGTGTGGGAGTGGAAGTTGTTCTCAATTCCCCACAAAGTAAGTTTACTGATTTAGTTCATTTCTTGTTTTTCTAGAGGTTCAATTTTCTTCCAATATAGCAGCATCTGCCTGACAGAAAATCTAGGAGTGACACAGGGGCAGTATGGCCATAGTGGGGACATCGATTGGTACATTTAAGCAGTGCAAAACTGAGTATTCAGAGTCAGCCTCTGAGAAGCAGAAGTACCACAAGAGAAGTAAAAGTACCACAAGTACCACAGGGGCAATAAATATGATAATCAATTCTAAATGCATTCATAGACAAATTGAATAGATAAGCCTGTAGCTAAAGAATCTACCAAAAAACAATTAATAAAAGAACAAACAAGCTAAGTGAAAACAGACTGAAAACTCCCAGTTACTGTGCTTCACCACAAAAACCTAACACAAAAAGCCACATGAACACATCTGATTGCCAAGAAGACAGAAGGCTTTTCCAGTGACATCTACTCAGAAACCAACTTTGAAATGAATAAAGGGGAGCCCCAAAAACCAATGCATGGCAAAGTTGCTTTTCCAGTTCATCCTCAGAATTCTTCTGGCTGCCGGTGCTGCTCTTAAAGCCACCTCTTTTCTCATTCAGATTATGCAGGCAGTGGGTCTACTCTCGTATCCAAACTGCTGCATCTTGTTCAACCACAATTAGTTGAGGCAACATTCTCTGTTTGGTGCTATAGACAACTCCACCCTGAGCAAACTGCTGCCACACTTATTAGCTCAGCATGGCCACGTGGGCAGCCTCTAAAAGAATGAGATAAGACTCAGAGGTAGCAGAAGGCCTCCTAGAGAAGTTTTTCTTGGTTTTCTTCAGAGTAAGGCTATGAAGCTATCAGGGTGCCCTTGTGCTGATTTTTGGTTAGATGGTGTCACAGGCACAAATTATGGATCAATTTAAGGGAGAAGAAAGCACATGAGAAATGCACAAAGCCAAACTCGGGACATTTTTACCAACTTTGGCAATGGGAATGAGGGCTGTAGGATGACTTGTGCTAATTTGCCTGGCTTTTCTGCGGAAGAGTGAAAAATATAGGCCCCTATGACCACTCATTCTTATCGTAACAAAGTAATAGATATTCTCTTTAAATTAAAAAACTATTTCACCCAGAAGATTATACTAATTTTAGGAAAAGTCAAAAATGGGGCTTCATCTAGTTAACAGTGACCTTTTAAGACAGGGAGAGAAGAAACCACAGGGAGCTAGTACAGGTATTATCCATTTAATTCTTGGCTGACATTTTCCCTTCTTACTAAGTCACTTAATTTTCCCTATTATTTGGGTTGTCTCAGCCTATTAATGATCTGAGGCAGCCATGACTCTTCCTCAATTGTATTTATTCAAACCATCCTTTCCCATAGTTAATGAAGCCACACACCGAAAAGGAAAACAGTTTGCACAGATTGTATGTCTATGGCATTAACTGTTACTGAGCAACTAAAACTTTCACCTGCCACCCACCATTGCAGATTCCCTGAACAATCACTCTCTCTTATATTCCTTTTCAAGCAAACGCAAAAACAGTCCTATGGTTTTTGCTTCCGATAGCAAGACTCAGCTACGTTGCTGGAACAGTGCAAGCCGCATTCAGCCAGCAGCATGCACACTGATTCAAGAGTAAGGCTCACTAGTGGATTCCAGCAGACCCAGACACTGGCAGAGTAAATGACTCAAGAGCGCTTCACAGTGACCATTTGAAGAAGGGGCCATTCAGACAGGCTACCTGACTGGAGCAAGCCACTGGACAAAGCTGTCAGTCTCAGGGAATCAAAAAATACACACACAGTAAAAGAGAGGTTGAACATTGTATTAGTTAAGAACAAATCAAGCCATTTTTATCTTCCAAAAGCAGAAAGTAAAGTTTCCAGCTGTGTCACTATAACCCATTCATGCCCACACACTAGTTTTAGTGTCCTTTGGAGGTGAGGATACTGCTGTATTTTCCAAAACGTACAGCCAGCCAGTCAGAGACACACACATATACATGCAGTGGCTGTTGCTACACTGGAGCAAGCTGTATGTGAAAAGACGTACACTCACCCAATCTAGTCAATGGATTGGCTTTTGGCTATGCACATCTGCCTGGTTTGAGGCACAATGGAGTGTTTTTAATGGTTGCCATCACTGTAGCACAAATTCTTTAAGTACGTTTATTACCTTGCGCCATAGGCAATGCTGAGCTCATCCAGTACGCTACTGAGTTTCACCTGAAGTTCTTTGAGAACAACACTAGCATCAGGATCCAGCTGGAAAGAGATTATGAGTAATGTTATTTTTCTGCATCCTTCTCACATGCAGTCTATTTCTCTGTTACAATTAATGGATTAGGCATTACATACATTCATTATACTACACTACTAGAAAACAAATATGAAAACACCAACTAGAATAGGAAATGTTCAATTAGCCTTAATGTCCAATTAGTGTAGCACTAACAATGCAGAAATAAATTGTTCAAATGAAATAAGGAAGAATTACCTTTCAAGAAAACAAAAGAGTATCATTAATGGTACTATGGGATTGATACAGAAAGTGTTAACAGTTCACAAGATTTTTAGAATTTCAGAAATCACCTCAGCAAAGGTGGTATATGCTAGCGATAACAAGAGGATCATGTATGAAAAGGTCGACAGTGCTTGTTTTAATAACCAACTGGTTTTATTTTTTTGTACATATTACTCTTTTGTAGGTGGCACTTTTTAAAATGTACATTGAAGGTGTTTCCACAGTGTTTCCACTAATGCAGCTTGGACTAGAATATCTGGCAATGAGGACGATGCCTTGAGGACCACCCCTGCTGCTTCTACTTATAGGACAAGAGGGAGGGGAATCTAGTAACCTTTATTCCTTCATTGTATTCCTTAAAGCAACTAAGACACACATTGGCCCAAAATAGCTTTCTCTCAAGAACAGTGCAATAAAATTCTGTGGTGGAATCAGGAAAAAGTGCTGTTGTATCTTTAATACAGGTTCTTTCTCACCTTAGGGGGAAATGAGGGAGCAGGAGAGAATTAATTTTACATTTACATCTCTTCTCAAGTACAGGGCTAGTGATCCATGCACGGACATTTTACCTGTAATGCATTCTTTTTCAAATCTCTATCAGAAATCATTTTAAATAATACTTTGAAATTAAAAAAAAAATCTAGATTTTTGTCTCCTCGAATCTTGGAATTTAGAAAAAAAAATAGTTGTGACCATCATAGTATACGAATGATTAAAAGAATGTCAGCATAGTTCATTTAAATATGAATTAATAACTGACTTCCTCTTCTTTGGTTAATCTACATTTAAATGTAATTGAATAGTCTTTAATGATAATTGTCACATATTGCACTCAATCCTGCAGTAATTCCATATGCAGAAGTCCCAATGATTTCAAAGGAAATTCTGGAGGAAATACATAATCATGCTTGTCTGTATTTGTATTTATTTTTTGTTTTATTTATGAACAGGTTCATTACTCTAGTTCCTGAGTGCTTCAGAACACTTTTGTAAAACAGGTAAGCATTATTATCTGCATTTTAGAGGTTGAGAATTTACGGTACATGACAGATAGGTGACTTAACCAAGGTCACACAGGACAGCAGTGACAGAGCACAGACAACAACCCAGATTTCCCTACTCCTAGCACTGTGTTAACCAAAAGACCACTCAGCCTCTTCTTATAGTGAATGGGTGCCTCAAAGTCAATCAGTCATGATATTATTGCTAGATTTATTTTTTACAAGCACAGAAAATCAGAGATAATCATTTTTTAAACAAAAATCTGAAATAATGAAAGAGTGGGGTTACTATATAGGCCACAGTCCAGCAAAGTCTGTACTTAACTATGAACATCAGCTAGTCTCATTGAGTAGGGCCTCCATGGGACTACTTATGTACTTAAAGTTAAGAAATGCATACCCATTATCAATTTGATAATACAGGCAAGGGAATGTAAACAACAAAGAAGTTTGTGAGCTCAAACCAAAACCCTGGAAGCAAACACCTCTGAAGTTTGGAGAAGTTCAAGTGGACCCAGATCCAAACTTTGCAGTTGGTCCTCCCTCTGTAATAGACTGAACCAAAAGTCTGGATGAGGAAGCTTGGACTCAAACCTTGTGGCTTGGCCCAAACTTTTTTAATCTAAGAAACTCATTAACGTTGCTCTGATATTTACCACTGGACAGTTCAGAGAGGTCTTTTTCCTACAGTAAAACATGGTTTTACTGACAGTGCAAACTTCTTCCTTAATGATCTTTTTCCTTAGTAAGTATGGCTGGGAAAAACAAACTAATCTCATTGAAATACAACAAGGAGTACTTGTGTCACCTTAGAGACTAACAAATTTATTTAGGCATAAGCTTTTGTGGGCTAAAACCTATGTCATCAGATGCATGAGTAGTCCTGCTTTGAGCAGGGGATTGGATTAGATGACCCCCTGAGGTCTCTTCCAACTCTAATATTCTATGATTCTATGAAAATACAATAGGCAGGGATATATACACAGTACATGAAAAGATGAGTCGCCTTACGAAGTGGGGGGTCAGTGCTAATGAGACAATTCAATTAAAGTGGAAGTGGGCTATTCTTAACAGTAGAATTGCAAGGGAGGAAAAATCACTTTTGTAGTGGTAATGAGGCCAATGTAATCTGAGTGGTCTATTTCAAACAGTTGAAAAGAAGGCGTGAGTAACAGTAAGGGAAAATAGGAAGGGGAAATTAGTTTTTGTAGTGACCCATCCACTCTCAGACTTTATTCAGGTCTAATTTGATTGTGTCCAGTTTGCAAATTAATTCCAGTTCTGCAGTTTCTGTTGGAATCTGTTTTTGAAGTTTTTTTGTTGAATAATTGACACTTTTAAGTCTGTTATTGAGTGTTCCGGGAGATTGAAGTGTTCTCCAATCAGTTTTTAAATGTTATAATTCTTGATGTCTGATTTCTGTCCATTTATTCTTTTGCGCAGAGACTGTCCAGTTTGGCCAATGTACATGGCAGGGGAGCATTGCTGGCACATGATGGCATATATAACATTGGTAGATGTGCAGGTGAACAAGCCCCTGATGGTGTGGCTGATGTGGCTAGGTCCTATGATGGTGTCCCTTGAATAGATATGCGGACAGAGTTGGCAACAGGGTTTGTTGCAGGGATAGGTTCCTGGGTGAGTGTTTTTGTTGTGTGGTGTGTAGTTGCTGGTGAGTATTTGCTTCAGGTTGGGGGGCTGTCTGTAAGCAAGGACTGGCCTGTGTCCCAAGATCTGTGAGAGTGAGGGATTGTCCTTCAGCATAGGTTGTAGATCCTTGATGATGCGCTGGAGAGGTTTTAGTTGGTGGCTGAAGGTGACAGCTAGTGGTGTTCTGTTACTTTGTTGGGCCTGTCCTGTAGTAGGTGACTTCTGGGTACCGTTCTAGCTCTGTCAAGCTGTCAATCCAGCACATCAAGTGATTTTTCCTCCCTTGATATTCTACTGTTGAGAATAGCACACTTCCACTTTAATTGTATCGTCTCATTATCACTGACCCCTCACTTGGTAAGGCAACTCCCATCTTTTCATGTACTCTGTATATATACCTGCCTACTGTATTTTCCACTCCATGCATCTGATGAAGTGGGTTTTAGCCCATGAAAGCTTATGCCTAAATAAATCTGTTAGTCTCTAAGGTGCCACAAGGACTCCTCGTTGTTTTTGCTGATACAGACTAACACAGCTACCACTCTGAAACCTAATCTCATTGAATAATTCATACTGGGAATCAATATTAGAGTTGGCTGAGTAATACAAAGAATTTTCTGTGACTAGTTGCTCAATATCTAGAAATGAACTCGATGAAAGCATTGCCTCTCCTTTGTTTTTACTTTTTGTGAACATTTGAGTGATGGATCTATACCCATGGAAAAAAGATTTTAAGCACTTGCACTTGAATATTCACTCAAACAACGGGAACTGCGGGAAGTGGCAGCCAGCATGTCCCTGTGGCCCACCCCACTTCCCGCAGCTCTCATTGGCTGGGAATGGCGAACTGCGGCCACTGGGAGCTGCAGGGAGCCATGCCTGAGGACGGTCAATGTAAACAAAATGTCTCATGGCCTGCCAGTGGATGACTCTGATGGGCTGCGTGCCGAAGGTTGCCAACCCCTGTGACATATAGCAAATATTAAATTGTACATATGAGCATTCACACTGAATGTGGTATATTTTATATGGAACAGGATATACTAAGCAGGCATGGTTTTCAAAACTCCTTGCCAGAGCTCTGGCATGCAAACAAAAAAGTTAGAAAACCATCTTATCCCAGTCTTTGCAACTAAGACCACAAAGCCTAATGCAATTAGTTTGAAAGAGTGGGTGTTATGATAACCAATCATGACAGTCCAATAAATGTAATGCACTTACTAAATTTATCTGGAATAGGACACTGCTTGGCCAAAATGGTTTTGTTGGTGCAAATGCTAACTTTTGACTCTGCACTGATCTTAGAATATTTAAAGAGTGTGTGCAAGTTTTAAAATTCTTAGCAAATGTTTGTGCTTTCAAAGTGCAAGAAAAAGTTTGTGCATGCAAAACTGGAGGTCCATGGATAGCAAATCCAGCTTTCTGCATACGCATAGGCCATGCTTATCAGTGCAATGCCATTCAAAGGAGTGGAATATAAAGAGTTACATTCCTTGGTTGGATATATGTTATACATCTATAGGCAATTCAATGAGCTCAGGATTATAGGATTACAAAATCTGGAGGTACCATGAAGTTATTTTGGTTTAATAACAGTGAATACTTCATGGGACAAAACAATAATCTGGGTTGTAACCAAGATGTGCACTTTTCACTCACTTTATCTCAGGCTCTTTGAATGTCAGCCAAGTCCCCAACGTAAATTAGAGTGGCCCTCAGACAGCAGTCATGCTGCATTTACCCCACCCATGCCTACTGCTGGACTCACAGGGTAGGCGTGGGTGTAGCTGAGCAGCCTCTATGGGTTTGTCTTTACAGCAAAGAAAAACCAGTGGCTGGCCTGTGTCAGCTGACTTGGGCCCACTGACCTTGGGCTGTGAAGCTGTTTCTTTACTGTTTAGGCTTTCAGGCTTGGACTGGAGCCTGGGCTCTAGAACCCTGTGGGTCCCAGAGTTTGGTCTCCAGGCTGAGCCCAGCAGTCTACACTGCAGTGAAACAGCCCCACAACCCAAGCCCAGTGAGCCGAGTTATCTGGCATGGGTCAGACGCGAGTCTTTCTTTACTGTGTAGACATACCCTATGGCTCCACACTTTCAAAGGATCCTGCTAGGCCCAGAGCTGATCCAGTGGCTGGCTAAGCTGGCTTTCAGGAATTTTTGTACTGGGGGAGTGGTGTACAGCACCAAAGTATATCAGCGCATCAGGTCATTTATCTTTTATGGATATGTCAATCCATTTGTTTGTTAACATGCAAAGAACACGTTGCATTCCTAAAAAAACAAAGTAACTTAAATAACAACGTTCAGTGGAAATGGGAAGCAATTACAGTGCATTACCGTCATTTCCTTAACTGTTCTAAAACGCTCAAGTCCACAACGTGACTAAATTTTGAGACAGTGGCACAATACTGACAATATAAAATCACAACAATCTTACAAGAGAATTTTTGTACTTATAAAAGGTCTATTATTTTGCCACTACTTTCAACAAGTTGTACTGACATGTGGCATATAACATGACATAAAACATTTGCTGGTTTTTAGGAAAGTTTTTATGTAGGAAATGTAGTGTAGCAAAGCCAGGGTGTTCTCAATTCATGGCACTGACAAACCGCAGGGCTTGTGCTAGTTTGGTATTATAGGACACTCTACGCAATGTAATAATAATACCTAGTTCACACAGAGTGCTTTTCACCTGTCAGTGTCAGAGCACTTCACAAAGGAGGTGTCTCATCCTCATTTTACAGACAGGGAAACAGAGGCACAGAGAGATGAAGCAACTACCCAAGGTAACAGTAGTGGAGTGGCAGAGCCAGGAAGAGAACCCAATTCTCCTTAGCCCTAGTCCAGTGTTCTATACACTAGGCCACACTGTCTCCTAATAGAGCAGTAACCAATCAGGCAACTTCTTTGCCCATACACACTGTTGTTGCAGATGACCACATAAATGCCATGACATAGGCGCTAAGATACTACAGGGAGCAGTGCGGGATAAGAACACAGATAGAAGAATTTTATAAAACCCATGCAAGCTTTTCTTGTGCTAATGTTACTTGTACTAACATTTTAAGAAGATTAACTCCTACACTTTCAGAGTTGCCTAGACTTCAACTGCCAACAAATGATTGATTTCAAGGGCCAAAGTTATCTCTGGAGTAACTCTGGTCTTGGCTAAACTTGAGAGTTACAGCACATTAAAGGTGCCCCGGGTGCACTAGCTCACTACCCATCCACACTGGCAAGGCATGTAAAGTGCTCTGACTCCACGGCTAAAGTGCTCCTGGTACTCCACCTCGGTGAGTAGAATAACGTTTGATGCGCCCCCGCTGGAGCGCCCCAACATCAGTGTGAACGAGGTGTTGCATTACTGCACTCTGATCAGCCTCCAGAAACCTCCCATAATCCCCTTAAGTCAAGTGGCCACTCTTGTCATTGTTTTGGATATGCCCTTTGAAAGCTCCATTTGACAGCTAGCATGCTTATCTGCTCCAGGACAAAGCAACCATTATTGTGGAATGCTGTGTGAGAGAGAGAGATGTGTGTGGGGGGGGAGAAGGGGATGTCTGCTACTGTCTGAACTTACAAGACTGCTTGCTGACATGCTGTCAGCCCCCCCAAAACCCACTCTCTCTCCCCCCACATACACACAACATACTCCCTGTCACACTCCACCCCATCCCCCACATTTGAAAAGCATGTTGTAGCCACTTGCATGCTGGGGTAGCTACCACAATGCACTGCTCTCTGTGGCCATTGCAAGAGCTGCTAAAGGGAATATTATGGTGGATCAAACACCTTTTGATATAGATCATCCACCACATTCAGAGGGTATTGCATAAGGAGTAGTGGATATCCAAAAATAAAGTGCCTGGTATAGGTTTTTATTCTTTAAAGGGTGATGAAGTGTGAAGTCTGGTCTGATGTGCTTCTGACAGTTTGATGGAGATGGAAATGAAGTCCAACGACTATCCCTCTTTTAAGGAAAAGAGTAAATTATTGGTGGAACAGACTGTCATAGAGAGAAGACAAAATGACCAGTGGGCCCTAACTTTTCAAATCTATTTAAAAAATGGAACATGAATGCATGACCCATTTATTCCCCAACTGCTTGGGTTCCATTCATAGTTCTATGCAGCGTGTGGGCTGAATCCTGAAAGAAATTGGTAATCTGATTAATTGTTAAGTGTTATGGCCTCATGAACATAGCAAATTTTGTATCAGCCATGGAAACGGTTGTTAACAGGTTAACATCAAACACTTTTTTCCTATCAATTCTTAATTTACATAATATTCCCAGCTTGATAAATATTTCTGCCTCGTTAACTCTTCCTTAAATAATACAGTTATTTTTTACCCAAAACAGAACACAGTTACTTAAAATTAGTTGGCACATTTCATAAAGTTGCATTAATTCAAGATTATTAAATATATCATTAGTGGTTGGACTAATTCTGAATGTTAAATAGAGGCAGAATAAATTTGCAGAACTAAAAAATTCAAGAAATATTTGTACATCTTTATTTGATTTCAAGATACTACCCGCCTAAAACTGTCACAAAGTTTTAAAATGTCCAAAGCTTGGAAATGTGTCAAAGAGCCTGTGAATTCTGCATGGCTGCTTTCTATATAATGGGTCAGCTATTTCCATCTGAAATTTAACCTGAAACAAAATAACAAAAAGGTTATTTAAACCTTGTTAACTGTAAATTTGCTAGAGTTTGCACAGGAAACTGCAGGATGCACATTTATTTTTTTTAGGACTCAGCAGAACCTTCGATTTTCACTAATAATTTAGCATGGATTCTTGGCCATCCTCCTTTATATTAAAACAAACAGCGGTGTGACAGTCAATATCCTTATGTTCACCACTTTTACAAGACAATGATACATTTCATACAAAGTATGACTTGTGAGGTATCATTTGAAAACTCAGTCTGCTAAACATTATTGTCCTGGTAAAATATGTGTGGCAACATTTTATGTAAACTTATAAAGTTCTACTGTATAAGACATGTTTCAAGTTTGGGAGACAGCTTCAAACCAATTCCTCAGAGACAAAAGGCTAGTCAGCAACCCAGCCAGGTGTCACCATAATCAAATGGAGTATCATCTGGTTAAATAGCCATTCTTTGGCAGGAAGAAGGTTGTGAGTGAGAAATTTACATCTTCGCAATGGAACAGCTGGAAGTTCCTGTGCAAACAGACTGTTGCTTGAATCCCAGCTGGAAATGATTCTCAAAGAAGAGGAAGAGATATAAAAATGAAGAACAGAGGCCCCAAATCACCTCTCTCTGCTCATCCCTAATTATGGTGTCAACAACACTTGAAAGACAAAAGAAACATCATTGAACTGGTCATGGCTGAAAGAAATCCAGTCAGACTGCTGTAAGCATGTGGTGGGAGAAACCTTTTTGCTGTAAATACACTTAGCTTGTTAAATTAGGCATTAGCTTGCATTTTACCTTTTATTTCTTTGTAATCAATTTTGACCTTTATGCCTCATTACTTGTAATCACTTAAAATCTAGCTTTCTGTAGCTAAAAAAATTGTTTTATTGTTTTTTATCTTATCCAGTGTTTTTTTATCTTATCCAGTGTTTTTTAATTGAAGTGTTTGGGGAGCTCCATTTGAGATAACAAGGCTTGTGTAGTACAAGAGACAAACTTCTGGGGGAAAGTCTGGGAGTGGGATTTTGCTGGTGTTGCTTTGCAGTATAATGCAAGAGTGGCTGACTGGCTGAAGAACTCTTCAGTATATCTGGGGGTAACTGACATGCTGAAGACTGTGTGAACAGACCAGGAGTGGCTGCTCTCACAATGAAGCAGTGTAAAATGCACCCCAGGTAGAGAACTGAGAGGACATAGCTATCTAATAGCCCAGATTGTACCCTGGGTAATGTGATAAGGTGCTAAAGCAAATTTCCTACATATGTGGTTTCTTACACTTGCCTATTGTATTGATAAAAAAATTGTGCTTCAGTTCCCATGCTCCTACCTTTTTTTTTCACTGTGAGAGATTAATCTTGTTTTGATTAGGGAGCATCTTTTTTTTTTTCTTCCAATACCCTTCTCAGTAGGCTAATTTGTATTTCTGCAATACAGATACACACACACACACACACACACTTCTGAGAATTTTATATTAATAGCTAGTGGCTGAGTGTGTTTTCTCTGTTTATGGAGCTCCCTGGCCTGTCATTCCCAACAGTCCTGCTTTGAATGTGAGGATTGTTGTTCTATTATAGAGTTTTCATTGCACCATTTGACAGGCAAACTTGCTGAACACCCTTTCATGATGTAGACTTGAAGAGATTAACAGCTTTCAATTTTGTATAAAATTAGTTTTGCTTTAACCAATATAAGGTCTTGTTTTCTGCTGAAAATCATATCTGTTTTGTTGTGCCTTCCATGAGCTCAACAGGAAACTATTTTCACTTTGCTAGGAAACCACTGACAGGCTTTATTGGTTGTTTTTGTTTCTTTGTATGTACTAGTTCAATAAGGCAAACTGGCCAGTAGAGTTTGTTCTTGGAATGTTTAGGGATTCAGAATTCCAATTCAAGGGGAAACGTTTTAGTGGCACTTTGAAAAGAAAAAAGTTGAACATGAATGCACTTTCCTTCAAGAAATTCACTTGACAGGAAAACATAACATTGAATATGGGCTATGCAGGTGAAGTATTTTATGCTTCACTTAATCACCGAGGGCAAAATTTTGAGTTCTTTCTTCATGCTTTACTCCGGGTAAACTCCCTAAACTGAACAAGGACTTGACCTGAAATTCACCCAAAGGCCTAATTTAAGACCTTAATGCAGGACTTAGAGGTGACTTCCAAAGGGTTTTGTAAAATTGGGCTTGTGCCCTTTTTACTACTTTATGGTATACGAAGAGGACAGAACTGTTTAAAGGGTTTTTTATTGCTTGTGTTTTATCTTATTGATAACAGGAATGTGAAATCTGGTCCTCTCTGATTTAGCTAGAGAATCTGTAGGAGGCTTTACTGATGTCTATAAGCTTAATACCTTTAATAGACGGACTGAGTATGTGGAATCTTTAATAAACCCTTCCTTTATCCAAAATGTTAATTAGTCTTTTAGGCGGAGTAGACCTTATGAAAAACATTTTAAACAGACACTAAAAATCCCCTTCCAATTGCTCAACTTTCATTCTATTGGCTCTTGGAATGGCACCAATTCATTAATTCTACACACATGAAGAATATTAATCTAACAATGTTAAGTCTTAATGGAATGCTTAGCATGTTTTTAAGCTATGGACAATGAGAATGACTTGGCCATTTACAAGATTTGAAATGGACTGGTGACCATTTATCTGAAGGGCCAAAATCCCAATAACATGTATGTAAGATCTCGACCACAGTCTCTGTTAAGAATCTTTCACATAGGCCCATACTCCACGGCCCAGTCTGAGGCATGAGGTCTACTTAACAATGGACAATACATGGCTAAAGAATGCTGGGATAAGTAAGAGACAGCCTTGTTTGTCTCAACTATACATAAAATAAGCTGAGACAGTGTAACTCCAGGTGGAGAGCAGTGATTGGGAGGTTTACATCACAGGCACACAACTCACTGAGAGAAGCCTTAAAGTCTGCTCCCTTTTGCAGGAAGAAGATAACACTACATACTCCCCAAATGCCAACCAGAGTTCAGGGAGAGGCCTAACATGATAGCATGAGTTATGGCATCCTCCCTTTCACAGATGTAGAAACACAGGGGTAACAATAAACAATTGTCATTGCTGTGTACTGTTCTTTTTGTTTTACACCCTCCAGGAATGTTCCTGTGGGCCAACCTGTCTGGAAAGAGGCACCGTCATTTCTATGGACCTGAAATCAGGACTTAACTTACACATTCAAGAGGAGAATTTTGAGGGAGAACACCTGTGTATTAGCAAATGTTAACCTGAGCTGTGGGCGGAGCCATTATGTAATCTTTTAGACTATTGGTTTATTGTGCTAATTTCGTCTTGCTGCTAGAACCTATCCAGGGGCTTGGGAACTCCCACCCCGTTGCTTCTCTCCACCCATTGGCACTCTATATAATCTATTGTAATCAATTGCTTAGCAGTGTCTCACTGAGCCTAATAAGCAAAGTGACACTCCGCCAGCGCTGTGCGTAATAAACCCTCATGCTTGACTCGACACGGTGTCAAACGTGTGTTCTTTCATTATCTAATAATTCCTGTGCATCGAAATAAATCAACCTAACTTTTCCTAACATGTAGCTATGGATAGTAATGATTAGTTGCTTTTCACAGTCTAGCTTTGAATGCTTAACAACATTACTATTTAAATAAGCTTTATCCCCAAGGAATACACTCCAGTAGCAAAGCCACTACAATTAGAGAACTTGAAGAAGGAGGAACTAATAATCTACAGTGGAGATGCACATTGTTGTTATTTGTCGTTCAGTACTGCACAAAGGCCCCATTAACGGAAACTGCTAAGAGCACAGTTCCTGAATGTTATCATCTCAGGAGACAGCACCCAAGATCTCCTATTTAAGCATGCACTTCATGCATCACCACCATAATTGTTTCATTTTCCTTCTTACTGGGTGTATCTGTATATTCTGTCTCCCAGGGGAATCTCCTTGGTCTATTTCCCGCTATTCTTAGGTGTAGCTCCACCTCAAAAATCTCAAACATTCCAAGGGAAAACCATAAAAGTTAGAGGGCCACATATGCCACTCCTGCAAGAAACCCATGAAAAAGGGACACAGGAATCAGGAAAAGCTGTTTCTCTCTCAGGTGAGAGGGTCTTTAAGGGGAACTGACTGGTTACTGGGAGGCCAAACAGGATCTGGAGCAAGACCTGATAACTTTAGAATCAGGGAGGTGCAAAGGAGGAGCTGGTACATCTGAACTAACCCCCTCCATAGGGTCATCTGCATGCATAGACTCTGTAGTCCACATTACCTAAAGTAGTTGGTTGCTGTGGATTGGTTGGTCTCCTGTTCCACTCCTTTCCATGTTGGCCCTGCCCCTAAAACAGCTCTAAGGGAAGGAATTCTGTGGGGTCCCACAGAGAAGAGGATGATTCCTTGGAGTCATGCGCCTTCCCTCTCTCCTCCAGAAGAGATCAGTGGAATCTCATTCCTTCTGTTTACAGTCTGGGCCAGAATTAATTATATTCTCTATTATGGAGCCTATACTAAGTCAACACCCAAACCTTAGTGTAATCTACCTACATCACTCAGGTGTGTGGAAAAAAAGGTGTGTGCTAGACTGTTATAAATCTCTTCAAAACATGTTGTTTTTTAGAACAGAATATATTTTTTAGGTAAACAGCTCTCTTAGGGCAGATCTAACCAGGCAAACTCAACAATGAAAGAATCCTGATATACTGAAAGTGAAAACCATTTACTGCGCTGGGAAATGCAAACTCAGTTGTGGCTGTTTCTGCCAAAATCGCTGTTCCTGTTCTGCCCGCATGCACTGAGAATGCATCTCAGTGCTTTCTTACAGACCGAAAGACCCTGCTTTGAGCAGATAATAAATGTGACTTTTGAAAAGGTGAATTTGGAAACATTCCCAGTATATGCAATACATCTGCCTCTCTAATTTATGCCTCAAAAGATGATCCTGAATAAGGCAGCAGTGAAGATGATGATTAAATAACTTGAGAGGAAGATACTCTCCCTTTCTCTGAAACAACTATGGATAAATTCTGGCCAGTCTTGAAAATACTATATCAAACCAGTGAGCCAAAAATGCACATCTACATATTCCATTCCACAGCCCATAACAGCACTCAGTGACTCAGAAGACTTATTCTAACTGCTCTCTTCCTGCGGTCTGAGCAGATGGTCCCTTGGCAGTGGAACCAGTGTGGTTTCCAGCATATATGAATGAGGCCAGAATGGCCTATGCTGCTTGCACCTTCGTGGGGAGGAATCCATGGATTCTTAGGTGCTTCCTTTTGTGGGCAGAGGCCAGCCTGTGAACATGGAGCACTTCTTCAGCCATTTCTCCTCTTCTCACCTGCTTATTTATTTGGATTGTTACTGGACTGAGAACCTTGCCTGGGAAAATCTGTACATGCTTTTCTGCACTGATGGAGCCACATTGGTGGTAGCAGCAGTGAAAGGCATAGCATAGCCAGGGCATTGCCACTATCATCACCATGCTACATGGGTTAGGTGGCATTGTGGTAAAAATGCAAGCATCTGTCTATACCACAACTTCTACTATGACTGGTACAGAAACATGTTTATGAAGTTATCCATGGATAGTAAACACATCCTAATAATTTGGTTCCCTTTTTCATATAATTGCAGTTTACATATGAACTAAACTAAGAGCAGTTCCATGAGGCCACTACTGAACCCACATTTTGTATATCCAGGGGGCTCAATTAGCTATTTAATACTAGCCTGACTATTTCTTGTTCTGCATAAACTGAACATTTGGGTAGTAAATGCAAACATAAATCCTCTGCGTCCTCCATTCCCAAATCCAGACTGTCTCATTCAGTACAGAAAGACATATCTGAGCACCATCACAGGGGCAGTAAGATAACAAAGTTCTTCACAAATGGGCAGGTTTTTTCCAAGCTATATTTGATAACACTGAGTACAGCCAGGGCCGGCTCCAGGCTCCAGCTTATCAAGCAGGTGCTTGGGGCGGCAACTCGGGAGTGGGGCGGCACTTTTAGGGATTCGGCAGCAATTTGGCGGAGGGTCCTTCACTCCTGCTCGGAGCGAAGGACCTTGTGCTGAATTGCCGCAGATCCAGGGCCGGCTCTAGGTTTTTTGCTGTTCCAAGCAAAAAAATTTTTGGCTGCCTCCCATCCCAGCCCTGGGCTCCCCCCCTCTGCACCCCCCCTGCTGCACCAGCCCTGGGCTCTCCCCAACCCCCACATCCTACCGCCCCAGCGCTGGGCTTCCCCCTTTCCCCCCCACCAGTGCCCCCCCACCAGTGCCCCCCCCCCACAGCTCCTGCTGCCCCAGCCCTGGACTCTCCCCGCCACACCTGCACCCTCCTTCCGCCGCAGCCCTGGTCACTGGTAACTCGCTCCCAGGGCGGGTCATTCAGCAGGAATTTTGGATGTGCACAAAACACAAAGAGGATTGGTTCCCATATAGTTAGAGAGCTGCAGTAAAGTGGAACAATTTTCAGCTTGTGTGATTGGAGGATATCTGGATGCATATTATAAGACTGTCCTCCATAAATGAGGAAAAGTTGAGGTGCCTTTATTATTCTTTTGTTCGACTCTTTCTTTCTATGGGGAATTTGCCAATGCAATATCACTGTCTCCCTTTTAAACAAACAAACAAACAAACAAACAAACAAACAAACAAACAAACAAAAGGCAATCGCTGTTGAAAATAGCAATTCCAGTCCTAAAAACCACTGGGAAGCATTTCTTGCTCAATTTTATCCTACTTTTTCTACAGCAAGTTACAGTGGATCAGTATATTTGATTTGAGAGAAATGAAGTAACAGCTGCCCAAACTGAGCTTGAGCACTCCTGAATTTTGAGGTGTTCAAATCTGGAAGGCAGGTGCTGGCCGGGGGTGGGGGGGTGTGGGCTCCACGGGGGAGCACGGCAGCATGTATGCAGCAGCGTGTCTGGTGCTGCGTGGAGCCAGACACGTTGGTATGAGTGGCATGGTAAGGGGGCTGGGGGGTTGGAGAAGGGGTAGGGGGTTCCGACGGGGGCAGTCAAGGGACAGGGAGTGGGGGGGTTGGATGGGGCCGAGGTTCTGGGGGCAGTCAGGGGCAGGGAGAAGGGGGGGTTAGATGGGTCAGGGGTTCGGGAGCAGTCAGGGGTTGGGCAGCAGTTGGATAGGTATGGGAGTCCCAGGGGATTGTCAGGGGACAGGTGGGGGTGGGGTTCTAGGGTGGAAGTTGAGGGAGGTCTCAGGAGGGGGCAGCTGGGGACAAGGAGAAGGGAGGCTTAGATAGGGGCTGGGGTCCCAAGGGGCAGTTAGGGGCAGGGGTCCCGGGAGGGGGCAATCAGGGGACAGGGAGTGGGGGGGGGGTTGGATGGGTTGGGGTTTCTGTGGGGGGCAGTCGGAGGGAGTGGATGATGGCAGGATGGGGCTTCCATCCCCGTGCAGTGTCCTGTTTTTTGAATGTTAAAATATGGTATCCCTATCATTCACAGCCCTCACAGCATGCTGCCGCATGACATCCCCCTCCTTTCTTTCCAGTTGGTAGTAGCCAAGGGAATGCTGGGAAATGTAGTTCTTTCCCTGCTCCAGGGCTGGCTCTATAGGCAGGGAGCTAACCAAGGAACTACAGCTCCCATGCTAGATCCCTGCCGCCCCTGCAAATGGGCTGCCCCAAGCAGGTGCTTGCTTTGCTGGTGGCTAGAGGTACCCCTATGCAGATCGCAATCGCAGCTTTTTATTATTATTATTATTATTTATTTATTGGCTGCTTGGGGCAGCAAAACCCCTGGAGCTGGCCCTGAGTACAGCTGAGCTACGCTGAAGCTGTTTTGCCATTTACTGTGTTCATAGTGAACAACACACACACCTTGCTTTTCTAACGCACATACAGCTCACTTATAAAATAAAGTGTTAGGCCCCTGAGCTAGGCACCATTATTTGAATCAGTTCTCTCAGATACAATATTTTCCTCTTCTAAAAGATTACTTGATTTAAAAGCAATGATGGAAGAAAAAGCTATTTTGATCACCTACCAAACATACTTGTTCCCCTTACTTTGGGCGCACGAGTATTTAGAGCAGGAATTAGGCACACTATTGGGTTCTGAGAGTTACCTTGATGAAGCTATTTTCTCTCTCTGGTAACTAGTGAAGGAGGTAGTCTAAGCTCATACAGACACAAAATAATGAGTCAATGTATTAAAAGTCTTGCATGAAACAACAACTTCAAAAAGCTTAGTGTTCTACTTTGATTACAATATGGGCCCAATCCTGCATGCCCTCTCTTGTAAGCATAACTCTTATTTACTTTAGTGGGTGCCGTGCATGTGGAACATGAGTAATTTGTCACAGGCAGGGAAAAGTATTTCATATTAAGTATAAGTATAAACAAAAATGTTTAGTTCTTGAGCCTTTAATTTCCACTTGTCCTGGAAGGAAGATTTAAAAAAACAAGAACAAAAAAAGAAGTCAGTGAACTTTAATGGAATTCACCCCACAAGGCAGTGGTCATTTTAAGGCTCCAGGATCGAGTTTAGTAAATTGAATTTGGGATGTCTGAATGTTGGCACCATAAAACCATATCCCATTTCAATGTACAATTCTGGATTTATTTCAGTGTATCCTATCTCCTCTAGGGATACCATTTTAAAAGCTCCAAATAAAGTGTGAGTAACACAACTCAATTTGTGCAGCTGAAATCTCCTGTGGATATGTCTATCCTGCAATTGGCAGTGTGACTGCAGCTAGTATAGGCATCCTTGTGCAAGCTTTAGCTAGCATGGCTGAAAATAGCAGTAAAGATGCAGCAGGGCAGGCTTCCACATGAGCTGTACAAGCCCATCTGGAACCCAGAGTACACACTCACATCCATCACCCACAACAGGGTCTGTGCCACATCATCACTCCAATTTTTAGGTATGCTAGTTAGAGTCAAGCTAGCAATCACACCTCCAATTATAGTGTATACAGGTTGAAATTTGCCCCTGTGCAGAGGGCCAGCATATGTGCCACTTACTTATAGGCTATCCACTTGGTGCTGAGCCTCGTGGGCCTTGGCATGGGCTGGATTTCACACACAATAAACTAATTACACTAATTTACTGAGTATAAGAGGTTTATATAAATAGTCATCTCTTCCACAAACTTCCAAAATAGAATTTTCAATGTGTTAAAAAACTTTAGCTCTCTAGGTTATCGAAATTTTTAATTTGCTTCTATTCAGCTGTGGAATCTATTTAAGAATCTACAGTAATAAAAATTCCTGCAAATGTATTCTAGTTTCTGCACTTAGTAGGTTAATTGGAGCATTACTGAATGCATCACTCTATTTTGCACTTGCCAATGTGGGAAAAGCCTTTGTGTCCACAGAACTTTCAATGCTATAGTCTCATTAGGCATTTTTTTTTGTTTATTACATTCATACCTTACTTCCTTTTTGTGTTTTTCTTTAATGCGGCTCCAACTGCAGAAAATCCTACTAGTAACATGAAAAGTCCTGGGTTTTTTGGTTAATATCATTGACAGAAGCAGTTTCGGATACAGCAAATCTAAATTTGTTTCTTTCAGAGATTACAGCTTTTACCACCCACTAATCTGTTTAACAGGTCTTTCCATCTTTATACTGAGGAACGAACACATGCTCCATGCCAGTATCACCCAACAATAGTCAAACTAGTGCCCTTCATGCTTCATCCAAATGAGTAACACAACATAAACAGAGAGCAGTACAGTATCATTTTTCTATCCTTATCAATTTCTTCTCTCTCTTTGGGTGAAATTCACCTCTGTGCAGAGGGCCAGTCCAAAGCTGATGCATGTTCTTAGGCCCCAGCTTGTGCAAGGAGAGCCAACCATGTGGGCAGGTGTCTATCTGTACAGTTTTCTTTGCAGGTTCAGGTCCCACTTACATCTTCAAAATGGATGTTAAGTGGGACTTAGTGGTACATGGGGTTTCAGGTGGCAAAGGGGTGAATGTAACCCTTTGAGTTCTGGATTACAGAGCAGTGTTTCTGAACTGGTTCTAAGACTAATGATTAATGGTTTACCACTGAACGTGTTATGTTCCTGTCTGATATGTGTTCTGCCACTTTCTAATAGTCTGTACTTTCCTTTGTGATATAACATTAATGATAACTTGTTTTATCCCAGATCAGGGCTTGCAGATCCTTGCTGAGTTTCAAGGAAACAAGATTTAGAAGTAGCACTCTAACTTAAACTTGACTTTTCTACTCTATTCAATTACTTATCTAAGCTATGAGAGCATTAATACAGCAATTAATTTCTCAGTGTGTCAACTCTCATTTCTCATTTACTATATAACTTAATATTCAAGTAATAGAGATGGGGGTTCATAACTTGCACAGACTATTTTCAGTGTTTTATGGTGTTTGAGACTAGTAACACTATTAGAAACAGAGATGAGTTCTATAGAGAAATATTACTGGTGCAATTCAAACACATGAGTAAAATGGATGAATCCTATTTAAAGTGGTGTAATAGGAAATAAACATCATTACGTGGGCGGGTGTACTTTGTGAGTGTATTTGTTCTCAGGATGAGTAGTATAGGATGACTCAGGAGACTGGTAATAGAATTTTGGAGTCTTTCGGATTAAGGTCTGTGGGTCAAATCAGAATGGGATCTAGATTGTGATTGTAGTTACAACACTGTAAATCTGGAATAAAGTTGTTCTTTTTTAAAATCACATGAAACTTTATGACAAAAAGAGAATTTAATTTTTAGGGCGTTTTCTCCCCTATTTCAGACATGAGCCAATTTCGGAGGGAAAACAGGATAACTGTTAAGTCATAGAGAAATGAGGTTTAAAAAAAATCCAGTTAGAAACATTTCAGCAATTGCTGTCTACAAACATGAATTATCAAGAGAAAAGATGTAGCCATCTCCCCCTACTTATACTTCTCTACCCTTCTGCCATCAACAGCTCCTCCTTCCCCTTCCAAATTCTTGGTCCCCTCATAACAACACAAATCCATTCCACTTTTTCTTGGCCTCCTTCCCCTTCCCTCTGGTGACTTCTGCCCTTCCTTTTTTTGACCAGCCTTTTCATTTCTTGCAACTTTCCTTGTTACCGCCTCCAGCCCTTTTACCCCTTTCATTCAAACCCGACACCCCTTCCTACCCTCTTCCCTCTGGAATTCACATACTATCTCAAAAAAGATGATTGCCATCCACTCTCTTTTCATATCTTGTTCTATTCATCTCCTGGCATAATGATTAGGTAAAGGGCTAGCGGGAATAGATTATTTATTTATTTATTTTTAAATAAACTGATTGTATGCTATCTCCTTTATAAGATGCTTGTTCACTTAGATTTTTCTTTGGGGCAGAGATTGTGTCTAATGTCCCATTTGGAAAGCACCTATCACATTACGGGGAGCATCATCATGCAGATGATACTTAATAATGAACTTATGAGTGAATAGTGGATCCTGTGCATCTGATTTTTAATGTCAACATGGAGTGGCACAGTTAACGTATGGCTGCAAAATGAAGTAACAATATATAAATTAAAGAAAATTAATTCAGATATAACACAGTAGATTTTTGTTTTCAGTAAGAATCTGGCTGATACACTTTTAGCACCTTTTATAATGAAGCATTGACAAAAATATTGCAGCTCTTCATTTCCCACTCCTTAAACAGAGAGAAAAATCTCTAAAATATGGTTCAGTAACAGTTATAAAAGGTTGCTGCTTTAGGAGGAATATTAGAGATATACTTGAGTGGGAACAAAACATTCACCATCCCTATTTGTTCATGGGAAATAGGAAGAGTTCCACTTTTACACAGCTGAGCTGATTACATTTTAGTGCCCATTTAACAAAAAGATACCAACAGTAAATCCACAATATTTCTATAAACTTTTGATGTGCCTCTCTCCAGTTTTAGCCAGAACATCAGCCTATCATCACTATTGTGCATTGACTCTGATTTTATCAGGTGCAAAAATTTGCAGAAATGTTTTAGCTGTGGGACCCTTGAAAGTGCTAACTGAATGAATGGCAAGTAATGTATTTTGGGCCTAATTCTAAAAGATGATGAGTTTTCTTAATTCTCACTGACTTCAGTATCATGGGAGGTGCTCTGAAACTGGCAAGATTGGCTCCTTAAAATATTATGATTAATACAGTCCCTAAAGAGATGAAGCATTAATATACAGCTGAGAATTGATAAAACAGCTGTATTTCATTCTAATCATATACATGTAATTACCAATAACATGATCATTGTAAGGCAATTGGATTTTGAGTACCTCACTCAAATCTTAAGGTCTTCTTTATTCAAGGAAGAAAACAAGTTTTACAAAGCAACTCCATTTTCACAGAGGAAATCATTATTTGAAACTTTATTTGACCTGTAGCTTGGGATATGTCACATCATATTGTGTCAGTAACATATTAAGTTACTTGACATAAAACTGAGCCTAATATGAACTTCAGCAAAGCATGATTTTCGGATATGAAGCTTTTTAAAATGCCTGCATATTGCACAAGAGTCTATCGGAAGCACTCGTTAGTTATACTGCAAATCATTTCTTTAGTGTCCTTTAAGAAGAATTAGATTTATGTCTTCAGACCTTTGTTTTAGCTTAACAAACATACATCACAATAAAATTAGAAGTGCAGAGCATTTCAAGGATCACATTTGTCTGGGGTGGGTGGTGGGCATAGACCAACATGAAAGAGGAAGTCAATCTTATAAAAATCAGGCTTTAAAATGTTTCTTGTATCAGTGTACAGTGATTCACACTGGATGTAACAGTTTGAAAAAGAATACATTAATATCCATGTAATTAGCAACATCAACACTTTCCAGATGTAAGGTCTGTTCTGGATAGAATATCTGTAAACCTTACTCATGTGAGTAATCAATTACATCAAAGGAACTACTTGATAACTTGTTTCATCAAAGCACCTCTTTTGCATGTGGTTATGTCCCATTAAAGTTAATGGGACTTAAAGACATGCTTAAAAATTAAGCACATGCTTTGCTGAGTAGGAATGATTGCTGGAATGCTGCTTGAGTGGATTAGAATTACTCATTTGAATGAGATTTGCAAGACTGGGACTTTAGGTATTAAAAGTGCATTTAAAAGAATATATTTTACAACCTTCTTGTGGTTTATGGAATACTTTACACTATTTGCATATTGAAAGATTTAATGCAGAGTGTAAACTGAGTGCCAAAACATAGTAGTTAGCATTATAGGGAATTATTAAATGCAAACAGGAAAATTAGTAGGAAACTGTTCTTAGTCTTAGGAAATATAGTCAGGTATAATAAAAGATGCTTACTATCACAAACCTCATAAGAGAATCGTTCTCCTTCTTTCTTCTGCTCAGTGGATTGCAAGTCAAAGGTATTGGACAAAGACATGACACATTACAGACAAAGCACAAGGCACTTTTTCTACAGAATTTTGAAGATGCAAACAAAACAAACTGGTACATAAAAAACCAAAACAAAATATATTCCAGTACGAACATTCAAATCAAGCTGGCACTATAGAATGCAACATAAAACATCCAATATTGGTGGAACTTTACAGATCATTAGCATGTTTCTATGAAAATGCATTACTTGTTTCCCCAGACATTTCCAGTGCATTATGTAGTTCTCACATGGCATTGCTTTTAAATAAAATATTATATTACAAAGTTTGAAAAAATATGTCTTATTTTTACATTTTGATTTTCTTGGCAAGCAGAAGCAAAGGCTGTGGATAGGTTGTGAACATACCGCTAATGATCTCTAAGTAGCTGTGCAGTGAATGCAGGGAATTAAAACCACCTACCTCTTTTCCTCCCATAGACTCAAACATTTTCTCAAGCTGGACTCGCAACTGCTGGATATTGTTCATCAAGATACAGGGCTGTAAATAAAGTACAGCATGTGTTGTTATATGAACAAACAGATACAAACACACTAAAACATAGCAGTTGAGAATGGCCAAAAGGAAGAAGTATAAATAAAGTGTTTCAAGATTGTAATATCTGATTCTTTTTTGCTGGAAATCAATCTTCCTATTCCATCATAAAACGAATACATTTATATACTACAATGAAGGTAACATTTGAGATCCCAGCATATGAATAAATCAGGCAATTCTAAAACAAACTCTAAATCATTCCATAGGTGAACCATTCTGCATTACTTTAAAAGTACTTTAATAATCTAAGCAAGATTAGTCACATAAACATGCCTTCATATTTTATTTTTAAAATACTATTGTTTAAACTTTTCACTTAAGCCACAGTCTTTTTCAAACTGCATGCCAAAGACCGAGGGAATCACACTGCAAAAGATAGCAATTGCCAGATACAGAGATTAAATTAAGCGGATTATTTTGGAATTACGCAAAAAAGGTTCTACTACGGGGGCTTTGTAAATTTGTATGGCTTTATTCACTACTTTGTAATGTAAAAAAAATCTTGATAATAGATTTCTGTTTTGGCAGGATTACTGTTCCAGTGCATCTGCACATTACATTCAAACCTTCAAGAAATGAATTTCTATAATGCATCTATACTTAAACCTCACAAGACGATGGGTGCTGAAGTGATAACAGCAACCCACATACATTTAAAACCCTTTTAGTTGGTGATGCAGCTCACTGTTGGCTGAAACATGGTTTGAGTAGACTTTAGTGTTCAGAAGAGCATTTAAATAATTCAGCATCCTACTCTATAAAATCTAAGGGAACTCAGGGTCAGAAAGAAAAAGGAAACTGGAGAAAACAAAACAGAAGATCCTTATCTAGTATTCTTAACCCTTTCATCACTCAGACTCAATAGAGTACACTAAATTTTAGCACACTGTCCTGAGATTCTCATCTCTCTTCCTCCCCCAACAAGTGACTTGACCTCATGTAACTATTGAACCATCCTCCCCATCCTTGACCACAAGAGGCAGCCACCCTATCCCCTTTGAGTCCTGCTCCTTTTTCTATCGGATATTGGTGCTGGAATCTTAAGGACTGGGTCAGAAAGAATGTGAAAGAGGGCACTCAGCACCAGCAATCTTGGATTACATTCCAGACAAAAGACCCTGACCCCAATTAGTTCCCCAAGGAAATAAACTGCAAACTCTTGAAAATAGCCAGTTTCTATCATGAATTGCATTTATTATAGCAGTGCCAGCCAAGAACGTAGCCCCTTTGTTCTAGACAGTGCGCAAACACAGAATATTAGAGTTTGTTGTATCGTAAGGTTAGGATGCCGCTGTGGTTGATATTTCCGTAAAAGCATAAGCAAAGCAACAGTGTTTAAAAGGCTGTTGACATTTCCTGGAAAACATGAGAAACATTAACATTAGAAACAATTCTGCTTATATATATCCTAGTTCAGTGGTTCTTCAGCTCACATCTGTGGAGCACTTCTGTCCAGGGAGCTACATCTGTTGTAATGGGGAAGCATGCACAATTAAAACAGTGGGTAACTAAATCTGCCATCCAAGGAATTCCAGTTACTTGTGCATCAGTCTTCAAAAGAGCTCCACTGCTCATATTGCTGAACGAGAACTAAAATTTGTTAATGAACCTTTCATTGTTGGGTGCCCTGTGGTAAATATTTAACCATGATCAAATCTGCAGATTACATTGAAATTCAGGGGAGATGGAGGATAGCACCTAAATACAAAATGAGCCAAAGAGATGTCATCTGATCTATTCTATTACAACCAGAATTTAACAGTATGAGAGGATTAAAAGCAGTGGGTAAGCAGAAAAGGGTTATGAGCAAGGAGGATAGTGAATAATAAGTATAGACAGAGAGCCATAAATACACAAATAAATAATAACTAAACATACCTAATAATACATATGAATTATCTATCTATACACACATCTGCATTTTCTATATATCACTGTACAAAAGTTGTGTGTGCGTATACATACCAAATTTTAAATAATGAAAAGAACGTTTGATGCTGGATGAGAATATTATAGAGTCAATGGGTCTGGGTTCAAAAAAATTAGAGAAATAACAGTTTGTCTTACTGCCTTTCTCCCATTTCTTTTTCAGCATATTGTGTACTTAGGGCCCATTAATACCAGGCATAGTGCTTACTACTGTGAGAACTCCCATACCAGAGGACTTCAATGAGGACTATTCATAAAAATAAACACTATGGCTAGCTGTAAGTGTTTGCAGGATCATGTCATTCGTTTGTTCACTTTGGGGAGGGACCTATCTTATTGTATGCACGTAAAGCACCTACTATTTTTGAGTACTACAAATACATAGCAACCAAGGTCTAAAATTGCTGCAGGGAAGGTGTGGGCTGGGATTGAGCCTGGAGGTCGGTGACATCTGAGTCTCTCTCTTTTAAGAGCATATTTGAAAACCACTGGTCATCCTTGTATGTCATTTCTGACATTACCCTCATGAAAAAAAAGCATACTTGTTTCCTACTGCTTAGTTGTATTAATCTTTCCTCAGTTTCCTCTGAGATCATAGTTGCTCAATAAGGGCCTGATCCTGCACCTGTTAATTCACTGGCAAAATTTCCATTGACTTCAATAAGAGTACATCTGAGGCTCAAAAATGTTCCCAGCTTATTGCATATGTTGAACCTTAAGAGTTCTATTTATGGAAACTTAGAGGAGTCAGACAGCCAAATAGAATACACAAAACTGAATACCAAGCACAATGCATAAACTGAAATATGTTCATAAACAATGACAGGCCATGGGGAAATATAATGATACATTCAATAAAGAAATATACACCATAGAAAATGTACTGCTATGTTTGTTTTTTATTTGAAAAGTGTGCATGTCAATTTTATTGAATGGAATTAATAAAATGGTCCTAAAATAAATTTAATAACTTTGCATTTAACTACAATCATAAAGCAGTATTTATTTAAACCTCTTCTATCAAATGAAAGACTTGGGATCACCAGATCAAATGAAATCTCATTAATCTAGAAATATGAATTTCAAATAGATGATTTTTAATAAAAATAAGTTATCTTTCTATAAAGTCATTTGTTGTAATCCTTTATGCCTTTTCTGTGTTACAAAGCCATAATGAGATTTATCTTATCCAAAGCCTTAGCAAAGATTAGCGTTCCAGGGTGACTTCAGAAATCAATCACTTCAATGATTATAAAAAATCCCATTGGACAGACTAAGAGGCAACACGAACAGTGAGAGTTGATGACCTAACATTAGGTATCAGAGTGAATTCATTCTAGAAAACAGTTAATTTGATTTAATGCTAGGATTAATTTGAAATAAACTGTAAGTACACTACTACAAATCTTAATTCACTTATAAACCACATGTAAAGTGCAATTGTCTATTGCAACTTTTTGGGCCAAACTCATATATAAACAACCATCTGGAGCAGGTGGGCTGGATGACTGACAGATGCATGGGGGGAAAACAGGGGATGCATTCACTCCCACAGAGATACTCTGCCCCAAGGCATTTTCAGCTCAGTGGCTCCTACGGGAGGTAGGGATAATCTGTATAAAGACACACGACACTTGCATGTATATATCTATATCTACACTGATTGCTTATTTCCACTACCTATGGCAATAGCTCACAAGATGAAGAACCTTGACGGAATCATGAAAATGCCCTGCTGAGCAAACTTATGACAACATGGTATTCTGATATGTTGTGAACTGACTAGCAGTGTCTCTTGGAATTATTACAGTAATGACTGCCAAGCCTGGCCTGCTGCTTAGTGTCTTCTTTCTGATGTAAGCAAGATTTAAGTATTGCCAGATGCAAATTGTGTGGAAATTGCCTTATGTATGTCTTCTTCAATGTTTTCTATAGGGGCTCCAAGGATGAAGATATTTGAAGTAGAAAGGGAGTCTGAAATATGACACATCCATATGAATAAAATTCATTCCCTTGTAGAAATATTTATATAAAACCACCGACTAAAGTTAAAGGTTTCTAAACTCTTTCATTATGCGTAGTTTTATTTATTGACATTATATTAAATGTAATTGCACAGTAAGCGGAGAATATTTAATATTTTTCCACCATAGGTATCTCTGGTTTGGTAGAGAAATTAATAATTCAAATGTTGTCTGTGGTGTTTAGAAGAGGAAGGAACCAAGGACTGTTGCTCTTTAGCTATTAGAGAGACAAGCTGGGTGAGGTAATATCTTTTATTGGACCAACTTCTGTTGGTGAGAGAGACAAGCTTTCAAGCTTACACAGAGCTCTTCTTCAGGTCTGGGAAACATACACTGCGTACAGCTATTTAGCTAGAACATATTTCTGATTTCTTTTGTTGTATATGCTGGTGACCTTTGGATCATGATAATATTATGCTCCGGTGACAAGGAGGGCATATTATTTCCATTTCTCCATTTATTCAGTCCAGTTCCAATCTCACCAACATATTTCCTCCCCCAGTTCTATGTGTGAAAAAAATAATTTGTGCTCCAGTTTAGTTCTGAACTTCTGAGTTTTTGAATAACAGCTTTTCATTCTCCCAAAATTCTCTCTTTAGCTTAGTTTAGGATGTTGGGCCCAGTCCTGCCAGAAGCTGGGATTCTCCTCCAAGGTGCTAAACACCCTTATGTTGTCTAGACTCTAACAGAAGTTGATGTGCAAAGAACATCACAGAACGCCCACCCCATTCAGGGACTGTTTGCTGGGACCAGCAACAGGTGATACAGTCCTTCTGCATTCTGGGAAGATTTTCCTGTGTTCTGAGTTTCATGTGGGTGCTCCCTATTTGTCCTTTGCCAGTCCCCTACAGTGCCAAATAGGACAATTTGGATGCTGTGGCTGGTGGCTAATAGCTCTGCTCCCTCTCTGGAAGGGACTGGGAGAGAGTTATTTACTGCAGGACTTTCCTGGCTTTCAGCATCATTTTGCTGAGCTGTCTCTCCTCCCCACAGTGGTTCCTGCACATCCTAATTTGTTAGTGCTATTCTAAGTGGGCTTTGAATTTCAACTGATCACCTTTTAGGGGCTGATAAAGGATTCTCCAAGACTGCAGACTAGCCATTCAGTCTGGGATTTTCTATCTTCCCAGAGGACAAGCAAGGCCCAATCTTTTGAGACTGGAGAAACACTGTCTGTTTACAGCTATGTATTTGTCCCAAACATTGCTGTTGATCCAGGAACAATTAACATAATCCCATACCTGTGCATAAAGATGTGACAGGTTAAGGCAAGGTTCTGCATATGAGTTTGAACCTAAATATACAGACAGAATGAGGTACCTCTTGGGTTGCACCTCAGTTATTCAGATGAGGACAAGGTAGATCACAGTTATGGCATGTGCCAACTCCCGGTTTGGTACTCGTTGGGCAAGGCCCAGCAAGGCCTTTCCTGGGTGTATTGGTCTTGATGGCACAGCAGTGATACCATACACTGGGTCAGTTGGCTTCGGGGGTGTTCCTAGGTTATATTAAGTCATTAATAATATTGCAACTCTTATTTAACTGCACTGTCTGTGTCTCATTTACTGCTGTGTCCGTCGGGCTTGTTATTCAAGAATTCTCTGCAGCTAACAAGGCAGCACAATAGTTTACCTTTCTTTTTCATTAGTGTATGGACAAGAGTAGATGGGTGGAGGTGAGAATGTGTCATATTAGGAGAGAATATAGGATTCTGTCACACACAAAAACCTCCTCAATTTAGAGCTAAGGTTTTTGGGTGCAAATCCCCATCAACGTAATCACTTCAAACATAGGAAATCACAGTTTCTTCCACACTTCTCTGTGCATAGCATTTCTCATTCTAATATTCATTTATCCTTTCCTTCCCCCACCCTCATCAGTTGTTACATTACAATGTACGCAATCAAGGAAAATAGGTTATCCTTTGAAAAAAACTCTCCCTTTTTCCATTATTTCCTTGCAATAAAAATTATCATATTTCCAGTAAATATAATAAGAGCTCTAAGTGCACATTTTAAAAACAGAAATAATATCAGAAATAATATTAGTATTTTTCAAATTTTACTTACCAAAATGTCTTTATCACAGTATGAACTGAAGTCATTTGAAATAATTGCAGCATACTGAAGGAGCACTTTGTTGATAGTCTAGGGTGGAAAAGGAAATGTTTAATTGGGATATATAATCATGTAACAGTCTGAAGAGTTGTAAGTAAAAATACAAAATAGTATTCAAGTGAAAGTGGAGGCTTGTTTTCAAAGCAGATAATATTTGTAAATGATAGAAAATTGTCCTGGATTAAATTTACAAAAATTTAGTTTACATTTGCTTAGAAAATTGGAAAGGTCACAGTGACAAAGTTCCTCCTTTACCTTGGTGGGTCCTGCGCTTATTGGCGGATTTGCTCACCTCAGTGATCTTCCCCTCTGGTGGAACCCCCAGTCTGGGTCAATTCCTCCTGTGTGTGATCAGGAGTTGCGAGGTTTGGGGGGAACCCGGGCCCACCCTCTACTCCGGGTTCCAGCCCAGGGCCCTGTGGATTGCAGCTATCTATAGTGCCTCCTGTTAACAGCTGCATGACAGCTACAACCCCTGGGCTACTTCCCCATGGCCTCCTCCAAACACCTTCTTTATCCTCACCACAGGACCTTCCTCCTGGTGTCTGACAATGCTTGATTGTCTGATAATTCCTTAATCCTCCAGCAGCACACCCTCTCAGTCTCAGCTCCGTGCGCCTCTTGCTCCCAGCTCCTCATACAAGCTTCCTCTCCTCTGGCTCCTCCTTCCCCCTCCCCCCAACTGGAGTGAGCTCCTTTTTAAACCCAGGTGCCCTGATTAGCCTGTCTTGATTGGCTGCAGGTGTTTTAATCAATGTAGCTATCTCCACTGCCTTCTAGAAAGATCTTAATTGGCCCCAGGTGCCTTGATTAACCTGGAGCAACTGCCATTTGGTTACCATGGTACTAGGGATTTGTTTAGCCTGAGGCTAACATATCTGTTCCTCAGTACTTTACTGTAGCCATCCGGCCTTGCCCCATCACATCACATTTTAAATCCCTTCACAATGGATAATGTTTCTTTTTTAATGGAATGTAATTTTCTATAACAGAAACACTTTGCATTTAGTTAAACTGACACTGAGAAGTAAGAATATTGAGGGACTCTAGTTTGTGCATTGTGCGACATATACTAAGGTTCAGTCAATCGCAGCTCCCACTGGCCACAGTTCGCTGCTCCAGGCCAATGGGAGCTGCTGGAAGCGGCATGGGCTGAGCGACGTATTGGCCACCACTTCCAGCAGCTCCCATTGGCCTGGAGCAGCGAACTGCGGCCAGTGGGAGCCATGATCAGCCGGAACTGCGGACGCAGCAGGTAAACAAACCGGCCCGGCATGCCAGGGGCTTTCCCTACACAAGCAGCATCCCAAGTTTGGGAAACACTGCTGTAGGGTAACGACCTACAGATTAAAATATAGTGGACAAATAAGAACCAAAGCAGGAATATTTAAACCCCAGCAATGTGAACTTAATCCTCAACAATCACATGAATATATACTTTGTTTACAGACTGAGAAAAGTTGTGATGAAAGCACAGAATTATGCGTAAATACAAACTATTTCATAGCCCTTGGCAGTGTAATGGAATTCTAAAGCTTGCAAAAGAATGTGGCAATCCAAGTAGAAAGCTGGCCTAACAAAATGTGCAAGCTTATCAAACAGATTACTAAACCCTAGAAAAAACAGGTGGCTGATCCACCCCCAGCTGTTCAAACTTGTCTTCAAATATGATAGAGAAAATTACTTTTGGCCTTTACCTGAAATGTGATATTTCACTTGCATGCAGCACCACATTTTCCAGGTAGGTTTATTATGACTATAGTTAAGGCTCTACAACAAATACTGCTTTTCAGGCATATATACAGTGATCACCCTGTATTAGCACTATTACCTCTACCTCCTTGTAGTTATTATTCTGGGAATTAAGAGAAATACTGTAAATGCTCAGGTGATATTATTCAATTAACTAAGGTAACTGGCAAGTCTTTAAGGCAGAACCCTCTAAACTCAGCTGTTAATACCCTCAGAAGGTTAGAACTTGACATGCAAGGTCTCAGCAGTGGAGTCTATTTTCAAAAGAAAAATATGTTTAAACCTTGGCATTCAGAAAAATAAACATGTCTATGGTCTAAAACTTGTGACTCAGACCATAGAACCGAGAAATAACCTTAGGTTAACAAACAAACAAAAAAATGGCAGGTGAATAGCACATGACACAGTTTAATCACTTATGGTATTTTGAGAACCATAATGAGCAAAATAAGAATATTTAGCTCTTGTATAGTGCTTTTCATCAACAGATCTCAAAGTGCTTCACAAAGGAGACAACCATTATTACCCCAATTTTACAGATGGGGAAACTGAAGCACAAAGCAGCGAAATAACTTGTCCAAGGTCACCTAACAATGCAGTGGCAGTTGGATTTGAAACTGGGAATAGCACCTAAGTCTCCTGAATCCTGGTCCAATTCTCTGGTCCCCTTCCAAAGTAAAGCCCACAGCTGAGAGCCCTGGGGAGGAAAGACCTATGACAATTCCCTCCTTGAGTTCGTCCCCGCATCACACACTGCCAAATAGGCCACAGGACCTGCTCCCAAGCCCTGTAGATCCTGGGGGGATCAGTTGGAAATGCGGGTCTTTGTCATAGTACTGCCTCTGGCCCCTGACGACCCTTGCGATCCGGCAATTCTATGGTATTGCTTTAACAAGTGTAGAAGGTCATATTCTCTTCTGTGCTGAGCTGATGATTGATGCCGTTGGGGTGCGGTAAGATGGCTCAAAGAAAATTTTCCGCTCTCCAAACCTGGGGTTCTTGCTTTGGTCCTCCTGTCCCAACACATTCCTATCATGCATTCCCCATTCCTCTTATATCAGAGGTGGGGGGAGTAAGTGGTATAAAGTCAGCTATGCCTGCTTTACACCAGCTTAGAACATCCCTATTCTGGGGAATCTTTAGAAACCCTTTTAGGACTGGTTTAGGTCCTATTAAGCTGCTCTGAAGATTCAAAAAGGTCTTAGCAGGGGCCAAGGATCTGGCTCAAAATGTTGGAAGGATACTGTATAGCTAGAAATATTGCACAATAAAGTAAGTTGAGAAATCCTGGCTGATAGACCTTAAGCAGGAAGTATTTATCAGTGGGGAAACCTTAAAATGGAGAAAGAGAAGGCAGCACATAAGATCCCAGAGAGATCAGCACTTTTTTCAATGTATTCTTTAGCAATCCACAGAAAATGGAAAATCGTTTATTTTAAGTGACATCAAAGAACGAGAGATGAACTAGCCGCACTGGGTCTATAAGAAAAGCTCATAAATTCACCAAGCTTCCAAAACAGTCCAACAGGACAAACTATCCATCAGCAGGACCAACATGCTGATGAGGTGGCAGAGGAAGAAACAAGAGGAGGGGCTTCAGCCAACAATGCTTTGGTGCCTAAACTATGCAGAAGGAAGGCTCCAGATTTCTTCCAGCAATCCCACACACCTGACAGATCACTATGTTTCACTGATGAATTGCTCTGAAATCTTAGTAGTGATTCAATGATTAACAGGAACACCAAAGAAGTCAAGTATGCTCGTATCTAGTTTTACTAAAACATGAAGTCCAGAGATTAGAGTTCTTCAAATTGGGTGATGAATTAAAAGAAAATAAACTGGTCATTCCCCAAGAATAAAAACAAAACAATTTCTCTAAGGATCTTGGTCTGCAACAGGGAATATGGGTTCTAAATAACATTAGAACATTTTTAAGCACAATGACAACAGAATGTCGCTTTCTCTGAAACTTGGTCAAGAGGCATTGATTTTAATCTACCTTCGCAAATCTTCTCATTAAATGAGACAGTGCTTCAGGATTAGGGCACTCCAGTTTCTTGATAATCTCGAAGCTTTGATTGAGTTGTGTGAAGACATCTACCACAGAGCAAGAGAAAAGGGCATGATCTGATGTTTGCTGGAACTAGGGGAGAATAAAGAGGGAGAGGGAACAAAAACCCCAATTAAAATGAGTTAACATTTGCAAACCCACATTCTGACAATACAACAGCATTCATTGAATTTCTAACACTTTAAATCCATCCTAGAGCCAGAAAACGGAAATAAAAAAAAATTGCTTGCACTTTTACAGGGTGTAACACAGACAGTGATTTTGTGTGTTCTTTTCTTTTGTTCTGGGAACAGGATGAAGCTTTACAAACTACAGCAAAAGTCCTGAACTGGGATCTGCTAGTGTAGACACTTATACCTGTGTGGACACTCCTATAGACACTTATACCTGTGTGGAGTCTCACTGGCTTCATTAGCACTCCAAGGAGACTGTGCTACAGGGCTGCATTTCAGGACTAGGACATAAGTATTTAGCCTTCTTTGGCGTTGTACCTGAATCTATGCACAAAATATATGGCATGGAATGCTGGCTCCACTGAAGGGATAGCTCAGTGGTTTGAGCATTGGCCTGTTAAACCCAGGGTTGTGAGTTCAATTCTTGAGTGGGCCACTTAGGGATCTGGGGCAAAATAAGTACTTGGTCCTGCTAGTGAAGGCAGGGGGCTGGACTAGATAAGCCTTTGGGGTCCCTTCCAGTTTTAGGAGATAGGTAATTAATTTCTCCATTAATTTAAAAAAATTATTTAATTTAACACACCGATTGGCTTCAACAGGGCCAGGATTTTATCCTTGGTTTTTTGGTCTGACAGCAACATGATCTTATGGAAACGTGCCATCTGCAGCTTATGAGACTTGAATTTAATAACTGTAGATACTCCTTCTCCTAACTGGAGAATGCTACTATTATATTAATATGGCATTGCTGTAGTAATATTTTTTATCATTGCACTGCATCAATAAACGTATGACAAAGATATTTTTCTATAAAAATGTTCATCCAAAAGGGTGCTCATCTGAAAGTTCTGTATAAACCAATAGAAACTATAGAAAGGAACCTCTGAAAGCCTGCTACCTCACAGATTAAACGTAGCAGCTGCTGGGCAGTGCGAAGCAACACTAAGCCCTAGCGTAGGGCAAGCAACTAATAAGTTCTGCAATTGCAAGGGGAACTTAGGTAGGTAAAAAATCACTCAGGAGTTGGAATCTGGCCATAAGGTTAGCATCAAAAGGTAAGTACTGGCCAGTAATGACTCTGCATAGCGTGTGATATCTAATAAGGACATATCATAAGGAGTACCTATACTGTATGGCATGTTGTAATACCAAACCTCTTTCCTGCCATAATAATTTTTTTTATAATAAGGACTTACTCCATCTTTTTTGTCTCTTTCCAGTGCTCCATGAAGAAATTCCATTGAGACATCTTCATTTTCGTCCAACCATTGAATGACAAAAGGCTCAAACCATCTAAAAATTACAACCATTGATGTTTCAAGTTTGCCTTAAAATTTTCATTTTATTCTGGAATATACACAGAGTTATTGCTTTTTTATGATATTAAGGCATTTTAATATTGTGATTATATATAATATCAACCATTCAGATTTTGATCTGACTTCTAAAATGTCCCCATAATTTCTGCGTATGGTATGCTTTGGATTTGCATGTATAAACTCAGTTTTGGCAGGTGCAAAAATGTAATTTTGAAAGATGTCACACTCACTATTAGAGTTGCAAATATGATCCTTTTATTTTGGCCAGTTTTAATTATTAAATAGCATTACTATTTGTTATTTAACTGCTTTCACATCATAAGCATGAATTCTGCTAAAACACTAATTGCTATAAATGGGAGTTGTATGTGCATTTTGTGGCGAAGGGCTTGCCCCTTACTAATATTAAAATAAATACCAAATTTGTGTATATCTAGAGAACCAGCATATGGGCTGCATTAGTAGGAGCACTGCCAGCAGATCGAGGGAAATGATTATTTCCTTCTATTTAGCACTGGTGAGGCCACATCTGGACTATTGCTTCCAGTTTGGGACCCCCCCCCCCACAAAAAGGATGTGGACAAATTGGAGAGAGTTCAGCGGAGGGCAATGGAAATGATTAGGGGGCTGGGGCACATGGCTTATGAGGAGAGGCTGAGGGAACAGGGCTTATTTAGTCTGCAGAAGAGAAGAATGAGGGGGGATTTGATAGCAGCCTTCAACTACCTGAAGAGGGATTCCAAAGAGGATGGAGCTCAGCTGTTCCCATGGGTGGCAGATGACAGAACAAGGAGTAATGGTTTCAAGTTGCAGTGGGGGATGTTTAGGTTGGATATGAGGAAAAACTATTTCACTAAGAGGGTGGTGAAGCCTTGGAATAGGTTACCTAGGAAGGTGGTGGAATCTCCATCCTTGGAGGTTTTTAAGGCCTGGCTTGACAAAACCCTGGCTGGGATGATTTAGTTGGGGCTGGTCCTGCTTTGAACAGGGGGTTGGACTAGATGACCTCCTGAGGTCTCTTCCAACCAATATTTTCTGATTCTATGAATATGTAGACAAACATATGGGATCTCATAACCCATTCCCACAGTTGAAAGTATAGGAAAGAATTCTGAGCAAAGACAGCTGTAAGGGTTCTTTCCTGGAGTGCCTTCCTTATTAATTTATTGGGAGTTTGTCAATGCCACAGAACTGGCCATGAGCTCTGCCTAGAAACCCTGTGGATCACCATGTAGCATATGGGGGAAGTACAGGAGACAAACAGTTCTAGCCCCGGGTGAGCATTTGGAATCATCCTGGAAGCATTTGGAATCATATTACTAAGGTAGCCCTCAAGCTGTGTCTGCCCCTAAGGTCCTTGCAATGGGGGCTCTCAACAGCAAAGATAATGAGGCTGTATTATCTTTTCTAAGGAATCTCTGTGGGGCTGGAAGAAGATGAACTTTTTCCCCTCTGTTCCCTCCCCAGCCAAGTAGGATTGGGAACATCATGCACAGATCAAGGTGCATGAGCATGTGAGCGTCTATCCTCTGATAATTAGAAAGTGTCCTTTATCAAGAATGATTCCATTGGTTTTGGGGTTTTTTTTTTGTTTGCTCTTTTTTAACATACGTTTGGATTCTTACTAATCATAGAATGAGCTGGAGGTAGTTTTACTTTGGTAAAACCTCAGTCGTGGTGTATTTTATTTGCAGTTTTGGATTTATGGTCTACGGAAACCAGTGACAGACCCCCAAACTTTCCGAGGCAAGTTATTGGAATTCTAAAAATCAGAAGACATAGGAATGTGCATGAAGACAGAGCATAGGACTAAAAGCGTGAATTCACTGCAGCAAGAGAAGAAAAGAGAAGCAACAGAAGAAAATTAGTCATATGGAATACAAACTTTTATTGCTCTTATTGCCCATTAGTGCTGTATCTTACTCCAGGTTTTGGCATGAAATGACTATAATGACAAATAACTAATACTGTTGCCATATCCACATTTTCTGCCATCCCCTGGGCTCCTCTGACCTTAAGAATTTGTCATTTGTGAAGCCCTTCTATTAAATGCAATTGTTGAATAAACATATTAATCTGAAATGGTTAACAATTTTAAAAATATGTGGTATAACTTATTTTCGAGAATAAAGAATTAAGGGGAAAATATGTGCAGAGTATAAAGAAAGGATTTTGGGTGCTGCTTAGCTTAAATGCACTCTGCTTTTAGTGTTATAATGGATAAATATTTAAAGAAAGTAAAGCTTAACAAGCAGAGCACAAACTCAGGGGAAATTCTCCCCACTACTTACAGAGAATACTCGGGCACTGCATCCTGTAAGGCAGGGAGTTCTCGCACATACTCATTATAAAACCATTTCACTTTGAAGTGCAAATTCATATAATCTGTGCTCTTGCATAACCGCTGCTTTTCATGTTCTATAGAATAGAGAAAATAAAAACATTTCATAAAGTTCTGATTGTAAATAACATTCTTGTGTCTCAGTGCCATTTCTAACATTTCCAGCACTAGTGAAATAAATTATACAGTACTTGCATCTAAGGGCATTTCTCAGAGGAACTCAGCACCCACAGTTTCAGCTGTGGCTTCTCAGCACCTGGAAAATGTCAAGCCACAAATTATGTAAAACATTTTGAAGCCCCCACCACTGAAATGATCTTTAGCTATTTGTGAAGTAAAGAGAATACTTTTACAGAGTAAATAGAATGCTATAGTGTCTTGCTGCCAAAGTGAAGAATGAAGATTGAATAAAAAGAGAATATTCTAATAGTTTATATATCAAACTCTCTTCCCTTATTCTGATTCCTCTTAGAGTGGTATGAAGTGCACTGGAAAAGAAGATAGGCAAGAAATAAAAATGCAAGCATGAGGTAAACAAAAGAAAATAATAGCTAGCCATAACTATTGGAAAAGTCTGAAGAAGTGACTACTGTAGCTCTAAACAGGTTGCATTGTATAGTGTGTAGTTAACACTAAATAAATTGCAGTAGTGGGAAGGAGAAGACACCCCTACAACTCTTAATATAGTTGATTTTTTTCCTCCTCTGCACCGTCAATAGAAGAGCCATTTTGATAGAGTTATTTTATTAAACTGCTTTTTAAATTTGGTGTCTCCACCTTGCCTACATATTCTTATTGAGGGATGCAAGGGAGGGAAGTTTCTTTCAATACACAGGACAGCTAGAAGATGTTTTTTACCATGGTAGCAATTTTTGTCAGTATCTCAGTTGTGCGGAAATGATATTACAGTAGGGGAGTGGAATGGGGGCACTGCTCCTAAACGCTATATTTGTTGCTTGTAAACTCTATTTACTTACAGCATTTCAATTTCATGAAAAGCACAGGTAAAGTTGTGCCTTTCCAGGGATCACTTTACACCTGGGCTCAGCAAGCAGGCTTTGCATGTGGCCACTTTCTATTTTTTTAAAACCAAATTCCAACTCTGTATTCGGGTTTTGGAATAAAGGGCCTCTCTCTACAGCTATTTTGGAAGTTTCAAAAATTTGAACCCCTCCCCAGCCCCCCTTTTCAGGTAAATCAAAAAGTTTCACTTCGATTTTTCATTTTCATTTTTTTTTAATAAAATTGAAGGAAAGTTCTCAATGAAAAGTGATTTCAAACAGAAAATTCTAAATGTTTAGACTGAAACAATTAAGTGAAATGGATGCAAATTTGTGAAATGTTTTGGTTCACCTGAAACTATATTTTTCACTGTAAAAAAAAAAAAATGCACCCAGCTCTACTTCCAACACCAGAGAACGTCACTACTTGATAGTTGCAAAAACTGTAATAATCCTAACTTTAGACATATGTAAAAGCTATCTTGAAGGCAATCCACTTTAATAATAATGCTGGTGTGTGGTCCACCTAATCAGCAAGGGAATGCAAGAGAAGACCAGGTGTGGGGGGATGTGGAACTTCTTACTGTAGAAGAAGGAACCATGAAATGCATGCCTTTATCTCCCACCAGATATGCACTGAAGGACTTGCCATCAAACAGGGAGTAAGAGAATGAACAATTAGATTATGGCAACTTTGTATATTCTTACAATGTTTCCATACCAAGGAATGGGTAAGAGCTTATGATCAATACCAATACACTTCATGTATGGATTTCATGTAAAATACTGACAATCTGTAGTTATCAAAGGAAGGACAAGTTCCCTTTTTATGAATAAGCGTGTACAAATTTCCTTTAAAAATAAACTGTGCAATTGCATAATATCCAAAGCTAGTACTAGTGTTCTGTTGCCTGAGGCAAACTAGCAAATCTCTGTGCCTATCAGCCCACAGTTTTCTGTCAATCGTATTCTGCTGTCCTAGATTACCACCTGCATAGTAGTGAGCCACTAAACTACCATAGTAGTGAGCCACAAATCAACTAATTATCCAGTCAGTTCCCAATCTTTGCTCTACATCTTTGCCACTGCAAAAATGTAGAAAATGTTAGAGTTGGACTTTTGTTAAATAAGCCAAAGAGAGCCAGAGCGAGATATTTTTGTGTGTGACTTGACTTCATATTAATGTCTTTCCATGCAGTTATCCAGCCAACACTTTATAGATGAAAATAAAACAAACTAGAAAATTTTACATTTGATGAATTGCAAAGCCAGATTCAAACACAGACTCTTAACTTGCTACGATTTCAGCACTTTTATTAACCCAACCATGATATGCAAAATTGATGAGAAAGTAAGTGTTGGTTTTACACAGTCCAATAGAGTTTAAATGATTCTTTAACATTTATTTAGTAGCTAGATCTATTGCATATTTAATTTTGACAACTAAGATTCAAATCTCTCATTAAATTTACAAAATAAAACTTTTAAGTAGTTCCTCAAACTGCTGCGTAATAATTTTGTATACAATTTCATCTCTGGAACATAAATGAGCCAAACCTTCAGTGCTAGGACTATTTTACCACAAGAATAAAAATGCTTCATAAAAATTATGTTATCTCTAATCTAATCATGTAGCTGAAGAAAAAAAATCCTATTTTCCATTAGCTAGGTACAGTGTATTCCTTAAAGGCTTATTTTTATATAAAGAGCCAAATTCCGACTTAGTAGGTAGGCATAGGGATCCTCCCACTGACTTTAGTAACACCTGTAGTTTGTAGCAAAATTAGGCTAGAAATATTCACTTTTGCAGACACTTACTCACAATCTACTTTCCAGCATTTCAACACACATCAATATTCTTGATTACAAGGTCTCTCTCGCTGTCAGTTTTTGTCACCCTTTTGCCTGAGCTCTCAGTGGAGAAAATGGCAACACGAAGTGGTAAGGCATGTTGTTTGCTTTCCCCATCCTATCTTAATAGAAAAAACTATTTGTGAAGAGAACTCACTCCACCTTTTCTTGTATGTTCCCAAAGCTCCCTGAGGAAACTCCACTGATATATCTTTGCACCAAGAAAACAGTTTAAAACGTATCTCAGGTTTTAAAAGGCATCATTGCTCAATGAACGCTGGAAATGGAACAGTAGAAATCACCAGGAGCCCATCTCCCAATATGCAATAAAACAGTTGTACAATCAAAGGAAAGAAAGTCTTCAGATTCAGCAGGACAGATGCCTAGGGCCCTAACAAATTCACGGTCCATTTTGGTCAATTTCACAGTTATAGATTTTAAAAATAATAAAATTCATTATTTCAGCTATTTACATCTGAAATTTCATGGTGTTGTAATTGTAAACCAAAAAGGAGTTGTGTGTGTGTGGGCAGGAGGGGTTGCAAGGTTATTGTAGAGGAGGGTTGTGGTACTGCTCCAGCAGCAGCACAGAAGTAAGGATGCCATGGTATGGTATTGTGACCCTTATTTCTGTGTTGCTGCCTGCAGAGCTGGGCCCTCGGTCAGCAGCCACCACTTTCCGTCCACCCAGCTCTGAAGGCAGCTGTGCAGAAATAACGGTGGCATAGTATGATATTGTCACCTTTACTTCTGCACTTCTGCCGATGGGGCCCTGCCTTTAGAGCTTGGCACCTGGCCAACAGCTGCCACTCTCTGGCTGCCCAGCTCTGAAGTCAGCAGAGAAGTTAAGGTGGCAATACTGCAATCCCCCTCAAATAACCTTGCTACTCCCCCCCCCCGCAACTCCCTTTTGGGTCAGGACCCCCAATTTGAGAAACATTGGTCCCCACCATGAAATCTGTATAGTACAGGGTAAACACGCACAAAAGACCAGATTTCATGGTGGGAAGACCAGATTTCACAGCCCGTGATGTGTTTTTCATGGCCATGAATTTGGTAGGGCCCTACAGATGCCATATAAACACACTGGCATACACTGAAGGGAAGTGAGTCCCAGAGATGCCCTGCCTCTCCTCCTCTTGAAATTGTACCAACAGATGGTCAGCTGTTCCATACTCACCAATCTTTGTTGCTGTGATTAGATACAAACAGAAATGGGTCCAAGTCAAAAGGCACGGACATGCATCCAAACTTCCCCAACATTTGTATGTGTAGCTCCAGGGTGTTAATCGAGCCCATTCTAGAGATGAGGCTGGCAGTAAAGTTTTAGACTAGGGATCAGATTTATAAAGGTATTTAGGCATTTCAAATGCAAATAGGTGCCTAACCTGCTCTGTATATCATACTTAGGCATCTAATGGCCATTGAAGCCTGTGTATTCTCTCACACTGTCACCTGGGTCTGGAAATGAACTCCTGGAGCCCATGTGCCATGCAACTGTGTTTATCCCCCAATCAAAACCCAGCACTTTCCTTTGCTGCTCCCCATTTCTCAGACAACTTAATTAAAATAAAAGGGGAACTAGCACTATCTGTACATTGCATAAGCAATTAATCTCCTGTCAGGTATTGTGTTAATTTCATTGTCCCTAATCCTTTTGTTTGCCTATGTTAAGGCTACAGCCCATCCAATTTAGAGTTGGTTTGTCTTTAGTACACAGTGTGTGGGAGAAGGCTTATGTAGAGTCCAGAGAGCTGCAGAGAGTCCAGAGACAATCACAGACCCTGTGCAAGAGTGCAGAGACTCCCTCTGTGTACACCAGAGATGAACACTGCCCAAAAGGAGACAGGGAAAGGTGGGAGTATGGCATCTTTATGCTGGGCCTAGCGTACTTAGCAGGCCAGGTACACAGGAGGATGCTGTGCCATTTTAAAAGATGATGCAGATTACATCCCATCTCAGGGCAAGATGGAGTATATTTTGCATGATACTTCTCTGAGTTCTAAATGTGGTGGAGCACTTTGGCAGAGTCCCCTACAGATAGGGCTGTCCCCGTCTGGTGCAATGCAGTTCTTGGATTTGTAAACTACTCAGAGCAGGGACCCAGCCTCTTTACTTTGTCTGTAAAGGGCAAAGCACACCTACCATCTGACCCTGTAGAAACAAGGGGTAGTTATAATAACTGATCATTATGATTTGGTAGTCCAGCTGTTCAGAGACACTTGTATGCTCATCAACATTTGAATGTTTATACAAAAATATGGGTGCTGATGTAAACTGACCCTCCAAGTCCAGTAATCTAAATTCTATTAGAATTTCACTGGAAACCTGCCACCGTTGCACTATCATTGTCAGCATAAGTAATGGTGGGAGCATTTGTATAGATACAGCAAGTGTCTTCACCACAGTGTCATCTATTCTGATCACAGCAGCTGTGGAGGCCAGTGAAATAAAAACATCCATTCTTGTCTACCCTAGTACTCCCACCACTGCTCTCACTTGTGAAACTGTTCCGTGGTTGTGCAATGGTGAGAAATTTCCCCCAAAGTGCTAGTGTAGACAGTCCTTTATGCTTTGTCTTCAAAGTAATATTCTGGATGACGGTGCATCCTGTCAGTAAAGAGAGTTCTAATGGGTAAAACTAGTCCTCAGCATATTATGGTTGCCTTAATTGCTGACAAAGTTTCTACACTACCAGCAATGTTTAAATCCTTATCAAAACTTCTACACAAAACCTATACTCTATTCCCAAAATACAGGAATACAAAGAGACATTTCTGAATTTAATACCAATGCTCTCATTAAAATTTTGTGTATTTGATGGCTCATTCAATCAAAACACTACCTAAAGTTTGTAGTGAAATTACAAGCCAGGCAGATTTTTGTTCTAGAGTTAGAAATGAGCTTTTTCTAACTCTGAACAATCTTTGTAATACCTTTCATTTATATTTAGTTATTGAAATTCAGACCTAAAATACAGTGCATTAGGAATAGGTACAACAGATCACACCTGAATAACTGAAATTCTTTTTCTCTATATTTTTAAACTTAGAGGATACATTGTACACCAATATCACAAGATATGACTTGCAGTTAAGTTACATGCAGTAGCACATAAGCAGTCAGCCAGCTCTCCACTATGACTATTTTATGTCAGTGTCCATAGTATATGCTATGATAAAGGTGAGAGACTGAGAACCAGGGGACTACAAGCCAACCATGATGAAGACAGATGTCACAATATGATTCCTTCCAATATAACTCAATCCTGCTACGTAATATCCTCTTTTATAGCACTGAGCCAGTCTTGAACTAAAAATCTGCCAACTTCAGTGTTTTTTGCAATCATGTTCATCTGGGATCACATTAGGAATATCACATTCATTTCATTTTTGAGTCAAGACAAATGGGGTCTCTAGCAGTGGAAGCCTAATGTTAATCACCTTTTTGTTTTGGAAGTGCTGTGAAATGTTCCTAGTAGTGCAATGTATCCAACAAGCAATTTATTTGTTCACTTAGATGTGTAAGGGTGACATGCCCACTTCCCATTAGAGCTAATGGTACATTACCCCCAGATAACTCAATGCATCATTGAGAAAATATTTGTGAATCAAGTTCTACATGGTATAGAAGTCAATAAATTTACTATGTGTATGTTTAATGACACTCTGTATACGTTTAGGATATTAATAAGGCATGACCAAAAATTTCAATCTTGGGTGCATAAAGTTTTGCACCTAAATCCATGTTTAGAAATCTAAATAAATGGTCTGATTCTTAGAGATGCTGAACTCCTGTTAACTTTAATGGCAGTTACGCATGCGTAGCAACTCTGACAGTCCAGCCACTTATTTAGGTGCCTCATAATGGATTTAGGTAGCTGCACTCAAGTTTGAAATTTGTGGCCTATACCAGTGGAGTTCCAGCTTTTCAGCTTGCAGGCCTAACATAGTATTTCAAAAAGGTCAAGTGGCCATATACAATATTTTGGGGCAGATTATCTGCCTTATTCTACTCATGTTCCTGCTGGAGATTCTCCTGGAGTGGAGGAGTCCCCACTTGGCACAGTGCTGGTGTAGCTGGTTCCTATAGCTCCCTCCTTGCAGCCATTGGTGCAGGGTGACTGGAGAACATTGTGCTCTGACTATCCCAGATTGGAGATCACAGCCAGCTGGTGCAAATTAGAGCAACACCTCAGCTATTACTACCTAACCTTGTTGTTATAAATAGCTGAACCATTTTTGCTGAAACATCAAACAAAATTCAACCTGAGGCAGAGAACAAGCACTTCAGACCAAACAATTAAAGTTATGCTAAACAACTGAAAACAAGAGCTTATAATGGAAAGTGTTAGGCAACCTAACCCAAACTTTGTTAGCAGTTCCACCTAAAATAAGGCCATGTGAAAGCCATGGGGTGGGAGTGGTGGGAGAGGCGTTCTAAAACAGGTTGAAAAACAATGGGATTCAATTATTTGCAATAGTTTGTGATCCTTCAGAGCAATAGTTTGAGAAAGCCATAAAACTTTGAATTCAGTGAAGGCCATCTATCTCCATTGTGAGATCATTCAAAATATACACAATTAAGGAGAACTTTCACAGCTCTTTAGATCAGCTCCTCCAACTAAAATTATCTGTCAATTTGTAAATCAGTGTTGTTTACCATTGATATATATTTTCCAGTAAGTTAACCAAGGTATCAGTGTCTTTAAAATATTTAAACTCATATATAGCCTCAAATTTATCTTTTTTTTTTTGCATTCCTCCCAATAAAATAGTATGAAATTATATAAGATTGACAATAGGTTAAACTTTTGTTTTGTTTTGTTGGTTTATAGCAAACTGGTATAGCTGGTAACATTAAGAGATAACACTGAGTGGCAACAGGAATTCAAGTAACATGGGACAATGATGCATTTAAAATCCCACAGTATTTTCTGCTATTCCGCTGCTCACTGATTTGTTTTCTGTGCATTGTTCCACTGCTGATAGCAACAAAATCTAAATGGGGCGGGGGGGGGGAGGGGGGAGAAGACCATACAATGTCCTGCAGCACAGCCCTAGCACCACTGGACAAATAAGTCACACTGCTTGTGACTGTCTTCTCATTATCAATCCACGAGCAAATAGCCCTATGAGTGACCTTCTGAGATCATTTGTGTTCTTGTGTAGAAACTCAGTGCTAATGCTGTAATTACGATTCCAGCCCTGACACAGAGTGCTGGAAACCAAAGAGCAGTCACCGGAGTAACAAAAGCTCAAATTGCTACAGTAGCTTTATTAATGTCCTAAACTGTGGCAGTGCTTTAAAAAAAAAATCCCATCTGCTGAATAGCTCAGCTTTAACTTTGAAGTTTCAGTTTTTCCTTCCTATTTCCACCTAAATATTTTGAAATGTCACATTCTGCTTTCACATTCTGCTTGAGCACTAATGGCTTCAAAGTTAATTCAATGCCTCCTTGATATATTTTACAAACTGTGATTTTATGTGACTCAAGGCACAGATACTAATGTTTGACTGAGCTGTCATTGCTATTTATCTTTACAAACTTAGAGTGGCTTTGCAACTAGCACCATGATGAAAATAAAGGGTAGTAGTACAGTAATGCAACACCCATATGCTTGGTGCATATTTCTGTAATTGGGATTGTAAATTTGGTCAAGAATCACTATTCTTGTCTGATAATATTAGTAAATTCAATCAAGGAAAGGACTGTAATATGAACAATAAAACTACTCTGAGAGTTGTGTTTTCTCAAGCAAAACCAAGACACAAATTTAATGGTAAAAACACCAAATGTTTTGAAAATTACAAGTTTGATGAATTTTGCAGCATCTGTTGTACAAGTTTCTTTTGCAGCTTTTGCAGCAGCTGAAACAACAATATTTAGACATGGCTGAATATTTATGCAAGAGATGCCAGCTGGAGACAATTTAATTTGGGACTAAAATTATCATGAGCATCAGGAAATAACTAAATCCTTGGGCTCACCAGTGACGAGCCTTGCCTGGGTGCTAAAATATGGAAAAATGTGCAAGGAGACAGCCTCCTTGAGCCCCTGAGCAGGAGCCAGGCACATTCTCACTTGGAATTTCAGGCATTGCTTCCTGCAGCTACCTGGAGAAGGTCCAACCCCCCTTTCCCTCTGTGTATCAACCAGGAAGCTTTTGGATGTGAAGGACATGTACATGAGGAAAGGGTGAAGGGAATCCCCACTGGGCAAAGAGATGGCATACTTGGCTCCTATATCTCCCTCCCTGCAGCAATTAGTGCAGGGTGGCTGGAGAACCCTGCACCACGGCTATCCCCAGCTGACACATTTTCCCTTGGAAATTACCATCAGCTGGTACAAATTAGAACCCACACCTTGGAACCTTCCTCTGCACCCCACCTCTAGTGGAGGCCAAGACTTAAGCCTCACAATCTGGGCTACTGACTATAGGGCATCTGCCAACCTCTAGAGAGTGGAGGCTGTTTTTAGATTCTACAATATGAGTCAAGTTATGGCCATTCCAGTATGAGTGGAAAATGGAGCACAGCAGTGTGATGGTGAGCAGGGTAGGAAACCCTAAGATAGGCAGTGTTCCCATAAGGCGCATGACTAGGCATAGCTATGCTCCTGCTTGATTCATGCTGGAGAGAGGACACTGCAGCGAGCAGGGGTTGCACCTGTGGCCTCCTGCTCTGTATGCTCCCCTAGCTCCCAGAAGGCGTTATGATCATCTCCAAGCATCAGCACTTGAATGATGCATCTCCTCCACCTGCCTTTCAGGACTCTGGCCCTGCAGATGATTAATGGAGACCCTTCAAGATTTTTTGAAACCAATTTCTGTTCTTCTTTAGAAAGAGAAGTTCTTTGAAGCATTTTAAACATATTTTCTAGCACTTTTAAGAAAACGGTGGGAGTTCTTTCAATTTCCTTGTTCTTCCTATCCATGTTATACCACACCACTTATGTCACACTGTTCTCTCGTGCTGGAGAGCAGGGATGTCAATCACTGGCACATTTGTGTTTAGTCAGAGACCAGCAAATGCAACACTTCATGGAACACACAGATGAATGTCACCAGAAGAGTACACTGTGCTGAGGTGTTGGAGCAGTGACAGACTAGAAGGCAGACAGTAAATCTTCAAGTATTTCATCCACAATATATCTCAGTTATCCTTAAGTAATGGGTAGCTGATACTGTATTTCAGAATTAGCTTACTGAAGGCTTAATGAAGAATCAGAATTCTTTCTAGGACCATAATGCTTTTTAGAAACTTAAAAAATAAAGATTCAAAAGTAAGCACAACAAAATTCCTGCTCTGCCTAGTTCACATTTCAAAGGCCTTCTGCAATAAGGGTCAAGGGAAAATCAAATTGTTTGTTTCTATTATCATCTTTTTTCCAAACTATTCTGCTGTGATGTCCCTTCCACAGGATATTTACCATGAGGTATTTAAATATCCGTGGCAGCTCTTCATTTGAACTTCAGCCTAGGCAAACATTCTCCAAGTCCACACGCCCAATGTTCATCCATTTCTAACAGCAACAAATTCCATGGCTGAACCTGACAATCTAAAGGAATGGTGGATTGACTGAAAAGGCCACGTTCTCTGAAACGGACCCTACTGATCAGGCAGAAAAAAGTCCTGCTCATTGTGGCTTCTGAGCTGTCGTCTATTCACAGGACATAATGCAGTTGCCAATCTAAGCGCCCCTCCTGCCATTTTATCACTGTAATAAATTCCCTCTCTACTGCACAGAAAAAAACCAAACCATCCAATCCTGATAAAGGCAAAGTTAAAGTTGAACATTTTATCACAAGAGTAAAAAATTTTACTCTTCTCTTTGCACTATATGCAATTGTGGATGAATTAGACTAAGCTCTGCCCTGTAAAAGAAGAGGCACAAATCAATCCAGGAACTTTTTTTAGAGCTTTGGTTAACTCTCCCTTTCTGAACTTTTGAGGATGGTATCTCATCACACTATTGATGAGCTCTTCCCTGGTAGTCATGTCCCAATGCCTACATTCTTCTTCAAGACTCATAGTAGTGAACCCAGCACTCATACTTGTTGCTAATAGGATGAGGCCTATGAATACTCCCTGAAATACACGTTCTCCTGGGCAAAAGGGAATGGAGACACCCTCCAAGAGGATTCCTATATGCTAAAGGATGGGGAAAGCCTCTCCTGAAGCATCCTCTAACCAGACAAGAGGGGGAAACTTTTAAAAAGAAAAGCCTCATCAAGTGCACTAATATATTTAAGTCTGTATGTTACATGATCTCCCAACCATGGGCATGGTGACATTGTATTTGGCAAATAATCCAACATGGCAAACTTCACCCCATTTTCCATGGCCATTGAGGAGCCTAAACTAGTGCACTTCCACTGCAGAGAGGAGGTGGCAGGATTTGGGGAACACTTGCAGATGTTTTACACACCACTTCGCTATGCGTGGACTCTTGGGTTTCCCTGAGTGGTTGGGTTTGATGGGCAGAATAGGAGCATATCAGGAGAGGTGTTGGGGAAGGGTTGGTAGAGCTGATGCTATGTAGCCCCATCAGCCAATAGGAGCTCTGAAAAAGGGGGCTGCAGAAACAGTGGGGATTGCAATAGTGACAGCAAAGCAGCTCCACAGCCAGAGAAGGATTCATTCTCCTCCAGCCACAGGAGAAGAACTGCTGCACCTTGCCTGAAATGCAGATGTAACAGTTGACAGCATTCTCTATTACTGCATATTGGAGTTTACATAGGCTGTAAGATTTTTGAGGCAGAGGCTGTTTTTTCATTGTGTGTGTACCCTCAGTGCTCAGTTCCCTAATTAGGGAGCCTAGCCCCTACCACAACACAAATTATAATGGCAATTCTAATTGTCTACCAATAGGGCCTGATTTTCATAGGAACTTAACAGATAAAACTCTAACTGAGATCAATGGGAGCTGTGGATACCCAGCTCCTCTGATAGCTGGGTCTATAGTTTGGTTGAAGTTTTGGAAGAAGGTTGGGATGACTTCCATTTGTACTTACTTACCCATCCCCACCAAAAATCCCATCCAAAATACCATAGCAATAGCATGCACAGAACTGATCACAGATAAAGAATACAGAAATATTTTCAAAATGCTTCCTTGAGCTTTTTAATGTGATAATTGGGAAGTCTGAGCTATTGTGCAAGCTCCAAACTGCAAGCTGGAAGAACAGGTTTACACCATTGTTTTAAGCATAGCAGGATGAAAGACACAAATTATAGGTGTCTGAAAATCCAGTTAGTCCTGCACACAGCACTCCTGTTGACTTTAGTGTGAGCTGCATGTGCATGACTGACTGGATAATTGGGCCACAGGATTTTTGAGTACTGCGGGAAGAGCTTTTAGGACTTCTATTGCTGCTTTAAGCACACTAGTGACAGAGACATCCCAGATATGGCATGCTATACATTACATATCAAGTGATAATTTCTCCAGTATTAGCTTGCTAAGGAAAGAGTTTAGGGTTTTTTCAGCAGTCAATAGAGACTCCAATACAATTGTCAGTGTTCTGATCTTCATGAGTTTATATGTTGAAAGTGTTTGGGCTCTGACACTGAAATAATGCCTTATTAAGCAGCCCTGTTCAATGAGGCATATGACACAAAGGAAATATTACATGAACCGTTTACTACATTGGAACAAAATCTTATTTGCTGCAAAAATCAGCTCACCTCTATTTTAACTTTAAGGAAATTGCTTTATTTAGAATGGTGTTTTAAACAAATACTAAGTGGCTGCACAGCTTTTGATATGTCTCAGTTGATAAAAATTAGAATGTAAACTGAAACTCTAAGACTCTTTGTATAAGTCAGAGATTTAAAACCAAACAAGATTTTATTCAATCAGTTTGGTATTCTGTTCAGTTTCTGTATTACCTAGGGAAGCTGAGACCCTGGAGATTTTCCCACAACAATATTCTAGCCACTGCTTTAGTAGCTAGTCACAAGTTAATTGCATGAAGGATCCCATAACTGTCTGGTTCCAAAGAATACTTCAAATCTTTTGAACAAAAAGCACAACAGCAGTCATTTTTCTGTATAAATTCCCAAGGTGACTAGAGATATTTTTCCTTTAGTTCATGTGTATAAACATATATAAATATCAAACAAACAATACCATTTGTCCAATTGCTTGTAATGCCAGCCTTTAAAATGCAAAAATAAAATGTCAGAGATGAATAAACAATGACAAAGCACATGTGATATGTAAATCAAATTAATATACTTAGATAATAATCAGCGAGGGGACAAGTATTGATTAGAATGTCAATTGAGTAAATGCTACAGTACTATAGATGTAGCTTGTCAAAATGGAAATGATCTATCTGGACTAATGCTGAGCATAAGTTAGTTCAGTTTGGATTAATTGTGGGAAAAATATTCCATCTAAATTAGGGCTGTCTATTAATCACAGTTAACTCATGAGATTAACTTAAAAAAATTAATCACGATTAATCGTACTGTTAAATAATCAAATACCAATTGAAATTTATTAAATATTTTTGGATGTTTTTCTACATTTTCAAATATATTGATTTCTATTATAACACAGAATACAAAGTATACAGTGCTCACTTTATATTATTTTTACAAATATTTGCACTGTAAAAATGATAAATAAAAGAAATAGTATTTTTCAGTTTATCTCATACAAGTACTGGAGTGCACTGCCTTTATCGTGAAAGTGTAATTTAAATATGTAGATTTTTATTGTTTCATAACTATGCTCAAAAACAAAATAATGCAAAACTTTAGAGGCTACAAGTCCACTCAGTCCTACTTCATGTTCAGCCAATCACTAAAACAAACAAGTCTGTTTACATTTATGGGAGATACTGCTCCTGCTTCTTATTTACAATGTCACCTGAAAGTGAGAACAAGTGTTCATATGGCACTTTTGTAGCCAGCACTGCAAGGGATTTACATGCCAGGTATGCTAAACATTCATATGTCCCTTCATGCTTTGGCCAACATTCCAGAGGACAAGCTTCCATGCTGAGGCTTGTTAAAAAAACAACACATTAAATAGACTTGTGACTGAACTCCTTTGGGGGAGAATTGTATGTATCCTGTTCTGTTTTACCTGCATTCTGCCATATATTTCATGTTATAGCAGTCTCGGACGATGAGCCAGCACATGTTGTTCATTTTAAGAACACTTTTACTGCAGATTTGACAAAATGCAAAGAAGGTACCAATGTGAGATTTCTAAAAATAACTATAGCACTTGACCCAAGGTTTAAGAATCTGAAGTGCCTTCCAAAATCTGAGGGGGATGAGGTGTGGAGCATGCATTCAGAAGTCTTAAAAGAGCAACACTCCGATGAGGAAACTACAGAACCTGAACCACCAAAAAAGAAAATCAACCTTCTGCTGATGGCATCTGACTCAGTTGATGAAAATTAACATGCATCGGTCTTCTGTGCTTTTGATCAGTATCGAGCAGAACCTATCATCAGCATGGATGCATGTCCTATGGAATGGTGGTTGAAGAATCATTAGTGCATCTGGCATGTAAGTATCTTGAGATCCCAGCTACAACAGTGCCATGCGAACACCTATTTTCACTTTCAGGTGACATTGTAAACAAGAACTGGGCAGCATTATCTCCTGCTAATGTAAACAAACTTGTTTGTCTGAGCAATTGGCTGAAGTAGGACTAACTGGACTTGTAGGCTCTACAGTTTTACATTGTTTTATTTTTGAATGCAGGTTTTTTTTGTACGTAATTCTACATGTGTACATTCAACTTTCATGATAAAAAGCTTGCTACATTATTTGTATGAGGTGTATTGAAAAGTACTATTTCTTTTGTTTCTTACAGTGCAAATATTTGTAACAAAAACTAAATATAAAGGGAGCACAGTACACTTTGATTCTGTGTTGTAATTGAAATCAATACATTTGAAAATGTAGAAAACATCCAAAAATCTTTAAATAAATGGTATTCTATTATTGTTTAAGTGCTGCATTATGGAGGCTGTGTTGGTAAGTATCTGAGTGTCTGTTGTGGGGACAGTGTGTCAGTTTGACTGTGTGCTTGATTGTTTGAAAAGTGTGAATTGGGAGTGCTTTGTTCCAGGTGGGCCTTGAGAGGGCCTGACTGTTTTAAAAAGGCAGTCAGCTGCGAACCAGCAGAGATGCAAACAGCAGAGGCTAACAGAGGAAGTTTGCTTGAGAGTTTGCCTAGGGACAGCCCACTGAGGCTTTCATCTTGTGGGCTTCTCTGAGTAGTTACTGCAACAGCTGAGGAAGCTCTTAGAAGGAAGGTAATATGGAAGGTGAGCATTCAGCTGTTGTTACCTGCACAGGTTGCGCCACATTTATCTTTCTTCCACAGGTCAGAAGCGACTTTGTTTGTACAAAGTGTAAGCTGGTCTCCATATTGGAAGAGAAGGTTCGAGATCTGGAGAAACAAGTATTGACCCTGCGCTGCATAAGAGAAAATGAAGATTTCCTGGACAGACGTCAGGATATGCTTCTACGGGCGCAACATTCTGAAGAATCAGAGCAGGCTGCGCAGTGGGGACAGAAGGGCAGTGAAGAAATTTGGCAGTGTGTGACCTCCAGAAGAAGAAAGAGGAGTGTCTATGTACCAGCAATGCAGATAAAGGTGAGCAACTGTTTTCATGTTCTCTCCACAGGTACTAATGCGGGGAGTGGACTAGATGACACATCTGAAAGAAGGGAGAAGGAGACTCCACCAGTTGGAAGGCATGAGAAGCACTGTCCTAGGGATGGGGGTTCCACGACCACTGCTCTCAAGAGAAAGAGGTGGGTGGTGGTGGTCAGGGACTCCCTCTTCAGTGGGACTGAGTCATCTATCTGCCACCCCAACTTGGAAAACCGAGAGGTCTGCTGCTTGCTAGGAGCTAGGATTCACAATGTGACGGAGAGACGGCCAAGACTCATCAAGCCCTCAAATCGCTACCCCTTCTTGCTTCTCCACAGGGGCACCGATGATACTGTCAAGAATGACCTTGAGCAGATCACTGCAGACTACGTGGCTCTGGGAAGAAGGATAAAGGAGTTTGAGGTGCAAGTGGTGTCCTCGTCCATCCTCCCTGTGCAAGAAAAAGGCTGGGTAGAGACTGTTGAATCGTGGAAGTCAATGAATGGCTACGCAGGTGGTGTTGGAGAAAGGCTTTGGATTCTTTGACCATGGGATGGTGTTCCAAGAAGGAAGAGTGCTAGGCAGAGATGGGCTCCCCCTAACGAAGAGAGGGAAGAGCATCTTCGCAAGCAGGCTGGCTAACCTAGTGAGAAGGGCTTTAAACTAGGTTCACGGGGGGAAGGAGACCAAAGCCCTGAGGTAAGTGCGGAAATGGGATACCAGGAGGAAGCACAAGCAGGACAGTGCAAGAGGGGAGGACTCCTGTCTCATACTGAGAAAGTGGGACAATCAGTGAGTTATCTTAAATGCCTATACACAAATGCAAGAAGCCTGGGAAACAAGAAGGGAGTACTGGAAGTCCTGGCACAGTCAAGGAACTATGATATAATTAGAATAACAGAGACTTGGTGGGATAACTCATATGACTGGAGTACTGTCATGGATGCATACAAACTGTTCAGGAAGGACAGGCAGGGCAGAAAAGGTGGGGAGTTGCATGGTATGTAAGAGAGCAGTATGACTGCTCAGAGCTCTGGTATGAACTGCAGAAAAACCTGAGAGTCTCTGGATTTAAGTTTAGAAGTGTGAGCACCAAGGATGATGTCATGGTGGGAGTCTGCTATAGACCACCAGACCAGGGGGATGCGGGTAGACGAGGCTTTCTTCCGGAAACTAACAGAAGTTACTAGATCGCAGGCCCTGGTCTCCTGGGAGACTTTGATCACCCTGATATCTGCTGGAAGAGCAATATAGCAGTGCACAGACAATCCAGGAAGTTTCTGGAAAGTGTAGGGGACAATTTCCTGTGCAAGTGCTGGAGGAACCAACTAGGGGCAGAGCTCTTCTTGACCTGCTGCTCACAAACTGGGAAGAATTAGTAGGGGAAGCAAAAGTGGATGGGAACCTGGGAGGCAGTGACCATGAGATGGTCGAGTTCATGATCCTGACACAAGGAAGAAAGGAGAGCAGCAGAATATGGACCCTAGACTTCAGAAAAGCAGACTTTGACTCCCTCAGGGAACTGATAGGCTAGATCCCCTGGAAGAATAACATGGGGGGCAAAGAGGTCCAGGAGAGCTGGCTGTATTTTAAAGAATCTTTATTGAGGTTGTAGGAACAAACCATCCTGATGTGTAGAAAGAATAGTACATATGACAGGCGACCAGTTTGGCTTAACAGTGAAATCCTTGCTGATCTTAAACACTAAAAAGAAGCTTACAAGAAGTGGAAGATTGGACAAATGACCAGGGAGGAGTATAAAAATATTACTCAGGCATGCTGGAGTGAAATCAGGAAGGCCAATCACATTTGGAGTTGCAGCTAGCAAGAGATGTTAAGAGTAACAAGAAGGGTTTCTTCAGGTATATTAGCAACAAGAAGAAAGTCAAGGAAAGTGTGGGCCCCTTACTGTATGAGGGAGGCAACCTAGTGACAGAGGATGTGGATAAAGCTAATGTACTCAATGCTTTTTTTTGCCTGTCTTCACGAACAAGGTCAGCTCCCAGACTGCTGCACTGGGCAGCAAAGCATGGGGAGGAGGTAATCAGTCCTCTGTGGAGAAAGGAGTGGTTTGGGACTATTTAGAAAAGATAGATAAGCACAAATCCACAGGGCCAGATGCACTGCATCCGAGGGTGCTAAAGGAGTTGGTGGATGTGATTGCAGAGCCATTAGCCATTATCTTTGAAAACTCATGGCGATCGGGGGAGGTCCCAGATGACTGGAAAAAGGCTAATGTAGTGCCCATCTTTAAAAAAGGGAAGGAAGAGGATCTGGGGAACTACAGACCAGTCAGCCTCACCTCAGCCCCTGGAAAAATCATGGAGCAGGTCCTCAAGGAATCGATTCTGAAGCAATTAGAGGAGAGGAAAGTGATCAGGAACAGTCAGCATGGATTCACCAAGGGCAAGTCATGCCTGACTAACCTAACTGCCTTCTATGAGGAGATAACTGGGTCTGTGGATGAGGGGAAAGCAGTGGATGTGTTATTCCTTGACTTTAGCAAAGCTTTTGATACTGTCTCCCACAGTATTCTTGCCGGCAAGTTAAAGAAGTACGGGCTGGATGAATGGACTATAAGGTGGATAGAAAGCTGGCTAGATCGTTGTGCTCAACGGGCAGTGAAAAATGGTTCCATGTCTAGTTGGCAGCCGGTGTCAAGCAGAGTGCCCCAAAGGTCAGTCTTGGGGCCGTTTTTGTTCAACATCTTCATTAATGATCTGGAGGATGGCATGGACCGCACTCTCAGCAAGTTTGCAGATGACACTAAACTGATAGGAGTGGTAGATACGCTGAAGGGTAGGGATAGGATACAGAGGGACCTAGACAAATTAGAGGATTGGGCCAAAAGAAACCTGATGAGGTTCAACAAGGACAAGTGCAGAGTCCTGCACTTAGGATGGAAGAATCCCATGCACTGCTACAGACTAGGGACTGAATAGCTAGGCAGCAGTTCTGCAGAAAAGAACCTAGGGGTTACAGTGGACGAGAACTGGATATGAGTCAACAGTGTGCCCTTGTTGCCAAGGCAGCTAACGGCATTTGGGCTGTATAAGTAGGAGAATTGCCAGCAGATTGAGCAGTGTGATCATTCCCCTCTATTTGACATTGGTGAGGACTCATCTGGAGTACTCTGTCCAGTTTTGAGCACCACACTACAAGAAGGGTGTGGAAAAATTGGAAAAAACAGTCCAGCAGAGGGCAACAAAAATGATTAGGGGGCTGGAACACATGACTTATGAGGAAAGGCTGAGGGAACTGGAACTGCTTAGTCTGCAGAAGAGAAGTAAGGGGGAGATTTGATAGCTGCTTTCAACTACCTGATGTGGGGTTCCGAAGAGGATGAATCTAGACTGTTCTCAGTGGTACCAGATGATAGAACAAGGAGTAATGGTCTCAAGTTGCCATGGGGGAGGTTTAGGTTGGATATTAGGAAAAACTTTTTCACTAGGAGGGTGGTGAAGCACTGGAATGGGTTACCTAGGGAGATGGTGAAATCTCCTTCCTTAGAGGTTTTTAAGGTCAGGCTTGACAAAGTCCTGGCTGGGATGATTTAGTTGGGAATTGGTCCTGCTTTTAGCAGGGGGCTGGACTAGATGACCTCCTGAGGTCCCTTCCAACCCTGATATCCTATGATTCTATGACAGCCCTAATTTAAATTCATGCACTATGCTTAACTATATTGCACTCAGTTGCTTACCCACTCTCAAAGGTATCAACTATGCATATTTTGTCACTAAAAAATTAAGGGCCTGCTTTTTTCAGAACATTCTGCCTTATGTCTTGGGCTGTGATCGTGTCAGACTATATCAGCTAAGCATGGGTCTGCAGGATCAGTGGTAAAATGGGAGACCCTAATGAGGTGCTTCAAAAAATGATGCTGATTTAGCAGTTGGTGCTCCTCCTCCTGAGTCAGTATGGAAGCAACGTCCCCGCATGGTGTTAAGAGGCAAACTGATCTAGAGCTGTTACTTTTTGCATGAGATGTAAAAGCTAAGCTGCTTTGCCATGAAAGATCCAAAGGCATTTTCACTAGAGTAAGGAAGTTAGCTATAGTGCCTTGGCCAAATTCCAATTTGGGTAATAACATTCTGGCTACAGAATCTGAGCTTTCCCCTGCAGTTCCATTACTTACAATACTTTTTCTGAACTTCTCATCCTAAAATGGTGTGAAGTATTGACATGTGTTGTTAAATAACTTGGAATATAGAAAATGCCATACTGGGTCACACCATCTAGTCCGGTATCCTGTCTCCAACAGTGGCTAGAATTAGCTCCTTCACAGAAAGTGCAAGAAACTCTGCGGTAGACAGTTAGGGGATAATCTGCCATCACAGAAAATTTCTAGGGAAAATCACCATGTACCAAACCAGACCTGAATGCATTTCAGGGTTGAATGAAATGAGTCCTGTATACATAGAGGCAAATTCTGACCTCGTATAAATGAGAGCAAATACTGGAATAAAAAGTATTGCATCCCTGAAACCAGGCCTGAATTTAGACCACTACATTTGCAAAATGGTTCAAAAGAGTGATGTACCATAAAATGCCATTAAAAGCAAAATTGCATTATTATAGGATTATAATACTACTAATAAAAGCAATGTGGAGCAGAATATCTTATTGTTACTCAATTAACTGCAGGTGGTTTTTCTTAAAAGATCACTTTCAATAAGGAGCTGACAGATCCTCCCACCTCTGGACGGATATGGGATATTTCATATATACTGTAGTCTTAGACTAGATGGACTGAGAAACTAAAGTACCACAAGCATCCAGGAAAAGTATCTTTCTGTAATTTATAGCCCATATTTGAGTCCATAGATTATTACATTCATTGAAGCAATACTATGTAGTCTACAAGAGTTTGCTAATATTATTTATTTGTATTACAGTAAAGCCCGTAGGCTCCAGCCAGGATCTGGAACAATAAGGAAATGATAAAAAGGAGCTTTAAAAAGAGGATCTGGACTGCTCAGTGGATTAGTCACAGGTTCAAGTCCTGTTCTGGTCAGTAGCAACTGAACATTGTTAGCAACATGTGAATCTTGTTTAGTGACCTGTGAGAAATCTATTGTCAGTCTCAACTCAGTTCCCAGCCTGTGCACAAGTCTCCCTATCACAAAATCCACAGCCACAACTGGCATTAACTGACATTAGGTGGCAAGCAGTATCTGCAGAGAAGCCAAGTACAGAAAAGGTCACACAGACTGAATTATGCTCTCACTCTTGGTCATCCAAGAAGGGGGAAGCTTGTAGTGCTGCAGCTTGTTTGTATCACTTGATTCTAGTATTTGGATGAATAGCGGACTGCAGTCTCCAGGGATATCAATCCAGTTCACACAAAACCATGAACCTCTGCATTTGCCCTCTGGAAGGGGAGCTGTAGTGACTGCACAGGAGTGTCCCTGCGCCCCCAGGGCAGGGGTGGTCATGGGCTCAGTGCCAGCCTCAAACAAACAACAGTGATATCTGATACTATGGGTATACTCAGGTAGCAGGGTGATGAGCATTGTATACATTTGTAGAGAGAAAGATGAAGGGACGACAAAAAGACAAGACAGATCCAAAATTTGGGACTAAGCAGATCACTGCCCTTAACACCCCATCCTAATGGCATAGAGTAGAAGCTGAAGGGCTTGGCTGCTGCCCAGTGTCAAGGCCATAGATTGGAAGGCTGCATTTTGCCTTGACAACCACACACTCATCCCTCCCTCGGCCTCTGATAACTCAAGCTTTATGCAGGGGGAGTTTCATCTTTAAAAGAATGCTATTCCTTGACAGAATTTATGAAACCCCAGTAATAGTACTATATGTGTTATGGGCCAATCCATATCCACCTGAAGTCAACAGAAAGACTCTGATCAACTGTGAAATTAATTGGATCAGGCCCCAGAGGAAGCAAAACATAGAATAAATCAATTCACAGTTGATTTAGTAAGAAAAATATTACATTCTATGAGACACTTTATCCCAATGTTTCTACTGTTTTCCTAAAGGCAATAGAAACCAGTGGCTGTCATCTAAAATACAGGGTAGGACACAACTAATTAACAATTAAGTACAATTTAAACACTTTCCTGATAATGTCAAATATTGCCCTTTCTGAGACAGCCTGTCTCTTCAAGTCAGGATTAAAATTATGAGTGTGAAATACATATTTCTGTCACCACTGCCTTTCTCAGGTTCTAGACACTGCAGCTGAACTGCGGATTTGTAAGTTTCCCAAATATGTCCCAAAAATGTATTCTTCCCATCTTTCATGAGGAAGTTACACTTTGTAATGAAAACAGCAACAGGATTTTGCATTTCTAGGCCAGTTTCCTCCAAACGTCTTCAAACTCTTCACAAACGGTAATGAATTAAGCCTCATAACAGCTGTCAGAACCAATTAAGTATTATGATCCCCATTTTTACAGATGGAGAAGCTAAGGGTCAGAGAGGTTGAATAATTTAGACTAAATAAATTTGTATAAGAAACTAGTAAGGAATCTAGTTCTCATGCAGTGGTTCTGAAACTGGGGCTGCCTCTTGTGTAGGGAAAGCCCCTGGCGGGCTGGGTCAGTTTTTTTAGCTGCCGTGTCTGCAGGTCCGGCCAATCACAGCTCCCACTGGCCAAGATTTGCCGTTGCAGGCCAATGGGAGGTGCTGGAAGAACATAGCATATATTATACTTGAGTAGAACACTGTTCCCTCATAGTTGATATCCTGTCTCTGGCAATGTCTGATTCTTTATGGCAAGGCAAAAACCAAACCTTAGTGCACATAGCCAGTTGCGCAATTATATTGTGGAGGAAATTTACTTATTGACATTTGATTATTCCTAACGTAGCATGGGAAGGTACCTTCAGGGTGCCACTGGTTAAGATTTAACTAGACAGGCAATTAATGCTAAAATTATGAGCCACCGTGATAATACCCTCTTTCTGAAAATTATCTTCTAAAGGCCCTTTTATATACATTTGTTACTCCAGAAGAAGTGACACTAGGAAAATGAATTAAGATACAGAGAATTCTGATATGTGTTAAATAGAATTTGGTATCCTACCAAATCAAATCAGTAAGATCACTTAAGGCTGAAATCTGGCATCAACTCTAGGTTTACAAGAACTACTCTAAGAATGAGTCATTTAATGATCTCTAAAGTGGTGAAATGCACTTATTTAGTTTTTATTTTCATGGCAGAGGGATTTTAAACATTTGAATGGAATTGCTTTTCAAAGTAATTCAACTTGGATTTTAAAACATGTTCAAAATTAATCTTTTAGGTTGAAGACCTGTTTTTACTACCCGTGTTTGTTGAATAAAATTGTAGAGCATACACACATATTTTAAAGATGTGAAACAAAGTCAGATGATCAGACATGAATGTAGAGTGTTTATCTTCACTGATATACTGACAATTCTTTAAAACCGAACGCCCACTGTCTATATACTATGTATGATAAAAGGTCTAAACAAATTAACAGCAACAGAAAAATGAATCCAAAGAGCATGAATAGCTGGCTCAAAGCACTTTTTAAGAGTTTATTGAATAGAAACTTACATATGTACTGAAGTCATTAGTTGTATTTTGTATCAGAAGTAATGATCACTGTTGATATTTAATGTTATAAAAGGGATATAGGGAATAACCTACAAAAGGTAGCAAAGAACATAGATGTTGAAATGCAGATGAACCAAACAGAATGAGAGAATTAAAGTGTAATTCCATACCAGACTACTTGAATGGCTTATTTTAAAATACACCTTTTCTAATTAATTGTCAACAATTGTTAACATATGTGTAATCTAATTTCTTTGTCCTTTAGTATCTTAAAATTGTTTAAACAAAGTGATAGCGCTTAATAAGAAACTAACATGCTGTTAATGCCTTTGAGTAAGTTTTTGTTAACAAGTGTGCTTGTACATTGCCATAAGTGAATACGATCACTAATGTGACAGAAAGAAGGTACCAAGCCTTGACCTTCTCAATGCAGGCCTGCAGGAGACCAAAGCCTGACAGAAGTTTTGAGGGAGACACTGCATGTTCCCAGAAACAGCAGAGAAGTCCCTTTTGCCTTTGAACTAATGATCTATGTCAGCGATACTCAGACTGAAGCCCGGAAGCCGCAAGTGACTCTTTGCAGCACAATATTGCAACATTGTGTGATTCAATTATTAACCAAACTAAGTCATTAACCAATCAGAATGCTTTTACTAGATTATTAATAAACTGTAGAATACTTCGTAATTTTGCAGTGAAAATAATATACATATATATAAAATAGTAAATGAAACAATGAATTAACACTACTGTAGCTCTTTTGGGTAATGTTGATAGCTAATTTGGATCCTGAACCACTGAGGGCTGAATATCACTGATCTATGTGGTGAAAGAATGTGGAATTACAGCTCCTACTAACCCAGGTTGTCAATCTAGACCTATTTTCTCACGGTGTTGCTGCCAATAACACTTCTCTATTAGAGCCCAACATAGACCTACAAGTCACTTAATCAGGAGTAGCACAGAAGCCTGGGATGTACATACTACTTCTACTGTACCCTGGCAAGGTACTATGTCATTCTAGACATATCATTATCTGCTAGCTGAACTCCAACATATCCAGAATGCTGCTGCTAAAACATCATCCATTCCTGCCATTGCAGCCACATCATTCCTATCACTGAATCCCTTCATAAGTTTGCCTTGTCCTTCCTTTATTTCAAATTCCTCACCCTCACCTTCAAGCCTCTGCACAACACCCCCCTGCCTCCACAGACTCAATTACAACTCTTCTTATCCCACTCTATACTGTTCTGCATTCATATCTCCTCTCTTGATTCCCTTCTCTTTCTCCTACCCTCAGTTGTGCATCTTCTCTCATGGCAAGCGTCCCTCTCCCATTGCTCAAACCCACTTCTTCTGTGAAGCCTTAGTCAGGGGTCTTCTTGAAAGTAGGACTCCACAACTCCTTTTGTCTGACCTCTTCTGTGTTATCTTGATGTAAGCTTTTTGGGGTTCCATGTGTTCCGTAAAGCACACAGAGCTATTATAGAAAAATTTATGTAGGACCAGCGATGCTGGGTGCCCCTTATTTCATTTGACTTCAACGGAGGTGATGGGTGATCAGCACCTGTATAAATCAGGTCCATAAGCATTAATAGCTGTTATTGTTATGCTGGGCAAAACCTGTTGAAGTTGGTGTGATACAAGTAAAAGGAACTATCTATGGAGACAAGATCCTGCGGGGAAAATTGTGTGCGACCATGTAATTAAAGCTGTATTATAATGCAGGAGCACAAGATGGCTGAATTAAGGTTGCATGGGAGCTTTACTCCAATGAAATGTGTAAAATTAGTGCATCATATTACTGGCATAGTACACTAATCAAAGATAAAAGGAAAAGCCACAATTCTCTACCAAGTTGAGATGTCTCATAAAATATGCAGGAGGTCTTGACTGCCCTCTGTTGGAGCATTTTGGTCGTTAGGAAAATTTCATAATCTCTTAGAGCAATGTGTTGTAGTTACTGCTGAATCTCACATTTTTTACTAGACTGATGTACATTTTGCACTAACTAACATAAATGTGTTATTAGAAGAAAGGGTTTTCTTAAAACTATAAATTTTAACCCTTCCCAGAAATAGCACAAGTCTTCCACTGCAGTGCTAGCATGAGAACTTCAGGATTTGGTAACATTTTTGAGAGTCACTCCAAATTGTCCCTCAGCCCCAACACTTCTTGCAGCTGGGAGCTCCTCTTCTGGGGCCTGAGAGAAAGCAGAAGTCCCAAAAGTCCTCTCCTGCCTTCCCAGGATCATTTACGGGACCAAAAGTTCTGAGGTTTCTGTACCATCAGAATAGACCCAAGACAAGCTAGGCAGACAGAAAATAACAGTCCAAACCTATTCCCAGGCTGAAAACAACAAAGAAATCCAGGCCCAAACCAGTTTTGTTTTGAAAGCCCCTTTCAGGCTGGAACAACTACAGGGTTCCCCCAGAGCATGAAGAAACACAAACCACAAGTCTTCTGACAGTTCTGGTACCCATGCTTGCCTCCCCACTCCCAGCAGCCTATCAGCTGCCTTTCTCTTCCAGTAGACTGCCAATAGACTAACCAGCTTCAGATGTCTTCCAACCCTGCCCAGCCCACTCTCCAGTCCCCTTGGAAAGAGATGGCATTGTACATCCTGTCACAGGATACATTTACCAGGTAGCAAGTTCAAGTCAGAGAAATCTCTTCTGATGCAAAATGCCCTTTTTCCTGTGCAGTGTTCAACACACTGCAAATGAGACAAAGTGGAATGCAAAAAATGTTCTTACTGTTTTGTTGTTTAAATGAGGTTAAGTCTGAGGATATATGAATATACAATAGAATGTTTTCTCACCAAGAGAATGGAAATTTGGAGATAATAAAACCTTGAGAGGAAGGTTTAATCAACTATATTTCTAAAAATTTAATATTTTTGCACCCCTGCCTTAGCAAAGTTATCATTAGGAAGAAATGATCATGTTAATTCATGCTGACTGCTACATTAAAATGTAATGTGGCTATGAATCTTTAAGATCAGCTTTTTCAAGAATATTCTAATTTGTTCAATCTCATTTCAGTTCACTAACTGCAGGTGAGAAGGATCCTAGTTTTGCTTTAAGTTTACTTCAAGTCATAGAATATTCTCTTCTTTTGTTCTTGCCAGAAAAAATGATAACCAATTATGTTATTTGGAAAAACAGGAAACAAAAGGCTTATCAAACCAATATAAATGGTTTCAGAAGTTAGATAACACAGACACAAAGTTATTGTAATTGTATTATCTATTATTTACACTTACATATAATGTATAAATATGTATATTGGTGTTAGTGTGTGTACCATGTATATCTTTTTTTCCTGACAGAAGTTAAGTCTGTTGCCATTCAGGGCACAGTGTAACACTCATGACTTTTCTTGGTCTATTCTTAATGGCATGGGTGGGAAGTTCATAGGGTGACCACATGTCCTGATTTTATAGGGACAGTCCCAATTTTTGGGTCTTTTTCTTATATAGGCTTCTATAATCCTCTACCCCATCCCGATTTTTCACATATGTTGTCCAGCCACCCTGGAAGTTCAAGATGATTTTATGTTAGAGTCATTTATTTATTTGTCAATACAATTTCTTAAATATTTTTGTAAAAAATATATGTGCACTTTGTATGGGAGGATTTGATAAAGGGAGAACACATGATGGAGAGATATGATATAAAAGATTTATCACACTGAGTTTGGAATGAGTTGATTCCAAATGAGTATTCATCTCCACTCCTTTCTAATGCTGCCAGGGCTATTTGCCCTGGAGTGTTGTTTTGTGATGTTCAGTTTAATAATGTTTAGACCAGGGGTGGCCAAATTACGGTGCACAGGCCACATCTAGCCCACAGGACCATTCTGCCCGGCCCACAAGCTCCTGCTGTCCTCAGCTCCTGCTGGTTAACCCCCAGCCCCTCCCCTGCTGTCCCCTCTCCCCCGCAGCCTCAGCTCGCTTGCTCCGCTGCCGGTGCCAGGGGTGGCTCCAGGCACCAGTGCAGCAAGCGTGTGCCTGGGGTGGCATGCCGCGGGGAGTGGTGTGCTGGTCGCTGTGAGGGTGGCAGTTAGGCCGCCTTCGGCGGCATGTCTGCGGGAGGTCTGTTGGTCCAGCAGCTTTGGCAGCAATTAGGAGGCAGATGCCAAAGGCACGGGACTGGCAGATCACCCGCTGAATCTGCATGACCAATGGACTGTCTGCAGGCGTGCAGCCGAAGGCCGCCTGACTGCCGTACTTGGGGCAGCAAAGAACATATAGCTGCCCCTGGCTGGCGCAATGCTCTAGGTGGCAGGGCTGTGAGCTCCTGGGTGCTCCTCACTGCTGATCTGGTGCTCTGTGCTGTGTGGTGGCAGCGGCAGCATGGCCCAGCTCCAGCCAGGTGGTACGACTGTAGCACTGGCAGTCACCAGTGCTCCAGGCAGCGTGGTAAGGGGCAGGGAGCAGGACAGGTTTGGATAGAGGGCAGGGGAGTTTGGGGTGGTGGTCAGGGGGCAGGGGTGTGGATGGTGATTGTGGGGGGAGAAACAGGGGGTTGAATGGTGGCAGGGGTCCCAGAGAGGCAGTCAGGAAGGAGTGGGGTTGGATGGGATGGCAGGGGGGGAGGAGTTCTGGGGTCAGTCAGGGGACAGGGAGAATGGGTGGTTGGATGGGGAAGGGGTTCTGGGGGAGCCATCTGGAATGAGAGGAGGGGTTGGATGGGGCAGTGGAGGTCTGGAGGCAGTCAGGGAATGGGCGGAACATGGGGCAGGAGTCTTGGGGGGGGCAGATAGGAGGTGGGGGCCAGGCCACGACCCCCCTCCCCTAACCGGCCCTCCATACAATTTACGAAACCCGATGCAGCCCTCAGACCAAAAAGTTTGCCCGCCCCTCGTTTAGATCTTATGGCCATATTCTACACAAATCTGTCTCCTCAGTGGTTCTGGCTTCCAGCCACGATGTCTTAAAGGTATCTGATACAAATTCCACAAGGCCAGATTGAACCTTTGCCATGTAGCTGCGATGTCCCAGAAGTAGCCTCTGGGAAGAATTGCAACTCAGAGAATGGGCTAGTGTGTAGCTTTGACACACCCGGGATGCTCCTTCATTGCTCTTACGGGAGGTGTAATTTGCTACAGCCCTTTTCCTTGTGTATTATACTCCCCTCCCTCCCTGCACCAAGTCATCTCTGCTGGTGCACTGGGATGATGGATCCAAGGGTATGCTAATTCCCCTCCCTCTCTACCCACTTGTTGTTGAAGGGGTTAATGGCCACATGGAGCCTGATTTCCCACATCTTGCCCAAAGTGGTGATCTGGGCAAGGCATACAGAGGGGAAATGATTTACTGCTTTATTTCCTGTGTAACGGCATTAGGGCAAGTAACAGTCTCGTCCATAATGAGGCAATTTGCACTGAAAGTACATACACAAATAATTTTCCATCAATGCCTGTCTGTGTAAAAGCTAACAATAAAGTTTTATAACAAAATTAATATGCAGTGGTTAAAAACAAAATTAAATGAGGCTAACGCTTTAAATAAGCAATATTGGGGCAATACAACTCTACAGTGAATGACAACTTAATCCTTTAAACCTAAATAATGACATCAGGTGTCTACTGATGTATTTTGTTGTTTCAGGTCCATTTGGCAGCACCCATATACACCAGTAATCAGAAATAAAGCAGCATTAACTTTTTTGGAGTGCTGCACTTTAGTGATTTTACGGTACTTATAGTAGTAGATAATGATATGGTACAGCATGCAAAATTAAAGAAAATGTTTTTAAAAGTGATAAATGATATTTGGTATCTGACGCTTGTCCCTCCTCTCTGATGCATACAAAACACAACTTCTTTGCTTGTCATGATGACTGTAGCACATCCACTCTCTAAATCCCATCTTTCACCATACTAAGTTCAAGTTTAATGACCCAGTTTTCAAGACAGAAATCTATACCCCCTTCTTATTTATTCTTGTCTCTTATCACATCCCTCCCTGCCCTTTCTACTATTCTCATGATTCCAGCCTTGACCTCTACTACAGGTGTTTGTCCGAGATGGTCAGAAAATTTGGACCAACCATTTTTCGTCAGTATTTGATGATTTGTTGAAATCAAAATGTTTCATGGAGAGGCTTTGATTTCAGCAAAAGTCCAACACAACCCAGAGAGGCTTTGAAACCTGCCTGGTTTCCTGCCAGCATGTATGCCTAGCTCCTCAGCAGCCTGCTGTCGGACTGCCACAGATTCTGAACTCCAGGGCTTCCAGATTGCTTATGCGGGGCAGCCCTCCATGTGGAATGCCTTGGAATTGGGGCTGTATTCCCTTATACAGAGAATTTCTAATTTTTTTTTTTTATTTTGGCTTTTGTTCCAAATCAGAATGAAACCAAATTTTGAAATCCTCTACAAAACCTTTCTGTGCACAGCTCTAGTCTTTGTGCTTGCTACCCCTCTTGCTTGGGAATGGCCTCCTTGAACCGCCCAGTCCTTCAAATCCCTTCTTTAAATCCAATTGTGCCATGAAGATGACAAAAATTATTCTGAGAAGCAGTATGAGAAAGATGACTCTTCCTTATATGCTAGATTAAGAATGAACAAGGCAAACAGCAAATCTACACAAGTATTTGCAAATTGTGGATATCTGATTCTCTTCCTCCACCTAACTTTTCATACAGCTTATCATTTTGGATTGTAAGCTCTTCTGGGCAGATACTGTGTCTACTTCTATATTTATAAGGCACTTAGCACAATACTGTCCCAATACTCATTGGGCTTCTGGGCGTTACAAGAAATATTAAATAATAATAATAGTAATTTGCAATTTCTCTAACAGACTAATTTATTTTGGACACCAGAACTGAACTATTTTATTTAAAAGTAAAAGTAAAAGAACATTTGGAAAATGTGCTTGAGGAGCAGAGCTAGATACACAGGAGAAGTACGTATTGAAGATGTTTGCTAAATTCAACTCTCTCACCAGGTTTCCACCCCTCTAGTTTTCAGGCATTGCTCCTCATCTAGTCAGGGAGCAGAAACCATACCATGTATGTCAGGTAACAAATTACAGAGTAAGGGTGAAATTCTGGCCCAATTGAGATCAATGCCAAAACTCCCATTGACACCATGGGCACAGGATTTCTCTATAAATACATAACACTTTGAAAGGAGTACTAGGTACAAAAAAATTGCCAAAACCTCATAGGGTCAAATATATTTGTAAAAACTACATGTCAAACAATGATGAATAATCAACGCAGTGCTGAAAAACACTATTGGGTCCACAGAAAAAGTGTGAAGAGGGAAAAAAAGGCCAAATCCAATTAATTAAATGTTTAGAAAGAGAAGTTCAACCCGTTCTATAAATGAAAACATCCCTACACCATAAAGAGAATTAGAACTGGCACGGAATTAATTTCTTAATGCTTGCATAGCACTTTTCATGCCATAAAGGAGCTAAATATTGTTATTAATTTAAAAGGAAGAAAAAAAGGGGACACTGATTATTTAAAAGCTAGATTTTCAAGCAGTTCTGCTTGTGAGGCATGCTGACCCAGTGCACTGTGTGTGTGTTTTACACTTTTTCCAGTATGTCATGCCACCCGCTCCTACTCCCTCCCACCTACCCAATCCCTTTTTTTAATTATTATTCTGATGGCAGTGTGTGTCTGGACACATATGAAAAGGAAATGACTAGAAAAGAGGAATATGTCAGGCCAATCTGATTTTTATCAATGTCAGAGTTTCATTTGCAAATTATGTGGGATTATCATCATCATCACCAGCATTTTAGATGAAACAAACAAAACAAAACAACCCACCACAACTGAAACCCCAACTTTATGGCAGAAAGATATGGTTGTGTTGTTGCTTAAGGAGATTAATAGTAAATTGGATCACACAAAGGTTGCAATAGCTGCTGTGGGCTCTAAATATGAACAGATGGTAGCCTACATTCATTTGGAAGGCAGTACTGGCACACCAGAGTGCAATGCATTTTAATGATGGACTCCATTGAAAATGGAGGGATCAAATGTGACCATACTTAAGGACCTACTCATAATCCCATTGGAATCAAGGAAAAATCCTATTGGTTTCCTATTCAATACAAGCAGAATCAAATCCTCATTTTGTAACATCCAGGGAGAAAAAAAAAAAAGAGATTGAGAGCTGGAAAATATCAAGGATAGGCCTACATCCTTCAGGGTTTGCCTATTAAGAAAGAGTGAACATTATTCCCTTCATGAATGGTTTAAATGTCCTAGTCTCTGCTATCGGATCTTCAATGAGCATAAGTACCCAGAACCCTGACTATCACTCTCCTCTGAAAGACAGTACCTCCAGCAACAAAGGGCACCCTAAAACCTCTGGGGGTATTGGATCAGGACTGACTTGTGCCACCTAAGGAACCACCAATACCACTTCTTGCAGCGCCAGAGCATTTCTTGAGGGTCTCTCTTCCAAGTCCCAATCCAGCCCAACCCTGCTTAAACTGTGACTGATAAGATCACAGCACAAAATGGCATCACAATAGACAACTATTTTCAATATAATTGAATATCACAATAGAAAGTGATTTTCTTTTAGATAGAAAGCTAACATACACAGTATTTTAAACATTCCAAAATGTTTGCTTCAAATTTGTATGTGAAAGGATTTCTTAAGATGCATGTAACTGGAATAAAACAGATTTCATTCTATTTTCTTCCCGAATCTGCCATGTTTTGCTCCAGTTATCAGTCTTCAATGGCAAATACTAATCCTTTAATACCTCATTGAATTGCCTGGCACAAACAACAAATATCACAGTTCTGAAATATGACATGCTGGCTACAATAAACCAGTGCTCTCTTGAACATGTTCTACATGGCCACAGATATGACACTTTCTCTTTAGTATTCTCAGTAAAGTGCAACAAATGTTTTCTTTGATCTGAGCTTAAAACATTAGTTCTCTTTCAGTGCCTTATGAATTCCTTCAGCAATTCAGAAGACCTTGTAATAAACTGTTGCTTGAATTCCATGTTTCTGTGCTTTACAACCAGGATACAAACAACTGGTCTGGCCTAACCTGAAGCTGTCCTCAGAGTGATTTATAAGGTATAATTAGAAAACCGGGTATGCTGTTGCAAGTTGTTGAATAGCTTTTGTAGTTCATAGGGCGAAAACACTACTATTTAGTCAATTAATTTGTAACAGTGTGCTTAGGGGTGAATATACAGGGAGTGCTATCATTATTATCTACATGTTAAAGGTTACAAGAGGAAATGGCTTTTGAAAATACACGTTAATCCGTGTGCTAAATCTGGGACTCAATTTTGTTTAATATCTGTACTGTGTTAATAATATTCCATTATTGTCTTTCCATTCCAGGAATCTTCTCTCTGCTTCTGTACTCTCCACTACACAGAAACTGTTCTTACAAATGAACCTCAAAGAACCTCATCTGACCAAGTCTCACGTCTTCTACTTTGTCCTTATGCTCCTTAATTGCTTTGATATCACTCATCACTCCCTCCTTTTTCAGTATGATTCCCAACCCTCCATTGGCCTTTACATCCCTGCCCTCTAGATTTTCTCTGATCGCTCTTACAACAGCTTATCACATCGGGACTAAACTTCTTGGTCTCTCCTTCAGTATCCTGCACAACTTCTCCCTGTCTACATCTTAGGTTTCATTTCTTATGTCCTCCCTCATCTCCTTCACTCCATTACTAGTGACACCTTCACAACTGCTTTCATTGCCTTCTCTCAGGCTTCTGTCTTTTCACCATCTTTCATTTAGCCTCCTATGCAGAACAAGACTGTCTGTTCCTAGGGCAAAAGGCAGCATTTCTTCCTCACATTTAAATCTTTTCTGACTGATAATGCCCACAAACACATGCCCAGAACAGACAAATGTTTTCTCTATCCAACATGATATAAGAAGAAACACAAAACAATAAAATAACTCTTCCCTCAAAAACCCAGTTAATAGCTTTCTCTGAATCTCTCAGAGTTTTCTGACTTTCTTGTTTGTCCCTCTTTTTAATCACATTAGTAACATGAATATCTGGAGTGTATCATCAAAGAAGCTCCATACTACAAATTATTACACTGGATGCTCTGGAGTAAATATCATGCAGTTCAATTCTCAAATATTGTTTGTTTGTTTTTTACCCAACTATGTTTCTAAATAACTGCCTTATACTTATTTTCACTACCTTCTGGAACAACTCTGTAGCTACTACTGGGCCTGATTGAATCAAAGGAGAGTTTTGCCTGCAAAAAAGACTGCAGGATCTGGTTTATTATGGTTAGCTATGTTTATTGCTGAACAAATCCACGCAACATGTTTCACTTGCAAAACCCCATTATCCTAAATAACAACTTAAAAGGGGGGGAACTAGATGTGCAACAGGAGAGTTGCACTGAACATGGGATTTATTCTCACTGCCCTCAGCAGGTTGACCCAAGAGTTTAACAGGGTAGACAGTACTGATTGATTTATAACTGCTTCCTGTGACAGGCCATCATTTCTTTTCTTTTTCCCTTTAGGGAGAAAGTTCATAGAATCGTAGGACTGGAAGGGACCTCAATAGGTCATCTAGTCCTGTTCTCTGCAAGGAGGCAGGACTAAGTAGTGTCTAGACCAGCGGTTCTCAAACGGGCGTCCGCGAGGGTACTCCAGGGGGTCCGTGAGTCATGCCCCGGGCCACCAGCCCCGCTGATCAACTCCTCCCCTTCCTTCTCAGGGCCCCTGCAGGCTGCTGCACAGCTGTTCTGTGGGAGGGAGAGGACGGAGTGGGGATGGAGTGTGCTCGAGGGAGGGGGAAGAAAGAGGCGGGGAAGAGGAGGGGCAGGGGTGAAACAAGGGTGGGAAGAGGTGCGGTGGGGCCTTGGGGGAAGGGCTGGAGGGGGGGACAAGCTCTGGGGCTAAGTGGGGGTTGAGCACCCCGAGGGAAAAATTAGAAGCCAGCTTGGGGGTCTGTGAAAAATTTTAAATCAAAATGGGGATCCCCAGGTTGCTAAAGTTTAAGAACTGCTGGTCTAGACCATCTCTGACAGGTGTTTGTCTAACCTTTTCTTCCAAACCTCCAATGAAGGAGATTCCACAACTTCCCTAGGTAATTTGTTTCAGTGCTTAACTACCAGTTCATCAAGGCTGCACAAGTAATGGAGTCAAACAGTTTGTTTTACCAGGTATTATTGTACAGTATAAAAAAAACAAGTTTTTCCAATCAAATGTAGTTTTGACAGTCAGCCTTTTAGTGCCATACATTTAGTATGTATTTACCTACAAAGAGACTTTGGAACGGAACACTTTGTGTCTTATGTAGAGACAAATTCTTCTTTCCTTTCTCCTGTGGGTTGAGTGGAGCTAACTATTTCAATCTCTAACATGCTTAAATGAAGGCTGAAATTTGTAGAGCTCAGCTTGTGAGATAACAACAAGTCTCTGACAGTATGAAAAAAATACACTAGAAACTCTGAAAACTATTTTTTACTTCTAGTTCTCTTGTGGTGTCCTAATAAGCACAATGAATATATATCCAGGCTACAGGGACTTTTGTGCATAGTTTAGGAATATTGATTGATTTTCTTCTCCTGAGCAGACTACGTATTTTTGAATTCTCAGCCTTTTCTTTTTTACTTAGTTCTTGTTATAAATATTGTTTTATATGGATTTCAATGCATTATCTTTGGATCTAGTCTGTTACAGAAAAAAATATTTATGTTGCATTTACTTTTTCTTTGCCTAAACTAAGTGCTTTCCTAAAGAATGTAGGGAAAACTATATTTGATTCTGTTGTTGAGTTTGTTTGATTTTTACTTAGAAGATGGATATAATGAAATCTTTAAATAATAGAAAATACACATGGGTTATTTTAACTCATTTTCTCCATAACTTTATGCTTTACAAATCTTTTTGGTCACATTTTATGGGTATGTTAACATTTTAAAATATATTTTTAACAAATCTTTGAATATCAGAGGGGTAGCCATGTTAATCTGGATCTGTAATAAGCAATAGAGTCCTATGGCACCTTATAGACCAATAGACATACTGGAGCATAAGCTTTCATGGGTGAATACCCACTTCATCAGACACATTGCTTTGTCACTTTTTACAAATCTTTGAATGTTTACAATTCCTTTCACCAAGTATGTTAGACATTAGTGATTTAAGACTTCAAATTTAGGCAAGTAATAGTATTTCCATTTGAAATGACTCGCCGAAGGTCTTTTCCTACCACTCCATCTTTCATGCCATACACCCTTTCACCCTTAATATTTATTTTGTCTCATTCTTCCATTCACAATTCCACACTCATTTGCTGGCTGCCTTCTACACCTGGGGCTACCACCCTCTTCTTTTACAGCCACATGTCTGAGTTCTCCATTTCACCAAACCAGGAAAAATATTATGAAAGTGAAAACTCTTAACACCTCCAGACATTTGATGCCAGGCGTGATTTGTGTTGGAAACCAGTCTGGGTGAGCTCTCCAGTCTAATGAATAGTTTGCACTAATTACCTTCCAGAGCATACTTCATATCCTGGGCAAACAGAGTCCACATGATTTCAGCACTGACTTTTCCCATGTTCAGCTCCTGAGGGAACCTGAAATCAATCACATTACATCAGTTCACCTGCTGCTAGAAATTATATTAACAGCTTTACAGCAGAAATGCAAATATTTTTGTATAAAATCACACTGAAAACATGCACTGCACTGTATTTTCTGTTTTGTACAATTATGCTAACCATTACGAAGATCAGCCTTCAGATATGTGCTACTGTCAGAACAACTGTAATAATATTAGGGCCCTAATTCAATACTGAAGTGAAGTCTATCCTTGGTGTAAATCCTCTGATTTCCAATGAGTTATACCAGGGAGGGGATTGGTTCCTGGACTACACAACTGTTCCTAACTCCTTGCAGGACTACTGGCAATCTGAAGACATAGAAGAAAGAAGTAAAGTGAAGTAAGATAGGTGAAAAGACTGTACCGTTAGTTAAAGCTTTTACTACTCATCTCATGTTTAATATGCTCTTTGAAAACAGTCTGTTTATACAGTGGTTACCATTAAGAAGTCAATATTTGTGTACATTAAAGTGCAGAATAAATAAGGAAAAAGAAAGGAAAAACCATGCTACCTCAATTACCATTATGCAGTAGCTGTTGGCAAAATCTGATTTTTTAATGACAGTCACTGTATGTTTTGTACCAGGTTAAAAAAAAGAGGTGTATATGTGTGCGTAAATGTCCTGCACTTGTTCTGAATGTGGAACTCATATCAATATCAAAGGGAGTTCAGGGAATGGAGCAAGGGCAATTCATGGCCCAAAAATTGGATATTTGGAAGTTTGGAACATAAACTTAACTTGATAAATGAGACTTTCTGTTAATGCTGAATGTAATGGAGTGTGTAGGTACATAAGAGATTCAGAGGAACATGCCAACTTTTCACCATAAAAACAACAATTCTAGGCCAAATTTTATCACCTTTGTTAGGCATCGCATTACACTAGTGATGGCCATAAGTAAACAAGCAGAATTTCTCAACATTTACTGCTACCATGCACTATCCTGAACATTCATTACGCAACCTCACTGTACTTAGAGATGGAGTGAGCGAGAGAGAGAGAAATATACAGTGGTGATTGGCCTATGTAAACAAATTGTTTTGACCCATTTGTAATAGCAATGGGGAGCTGATTTATTTGCATTATTCTGTCATTTAATAAAATATGTCATTCAATAAATTATGTTGCCACAAGAAAATAACCTTGTATATTCCACCAACTTGCTGTGCAGTCTCTACATTCTTTATCCTGTTTATTAATGTACAATGATTCATACCAATTAAAAATATCTTATACTGCAAAACCCATTACCCTGAAACAATGTATTAACAAGATTCATTACATAGGACCATGTTTGAGTAATAAGTAAAAATTATCTTCTGCTGCTAAATGTGCTTATGCACATATAAATTATTATGGGTGAAAACTAACTCATTTAAAGGGAGGTATTGCTGTAGGATTTGAATCTATATTTTTCCAGTACTCTTAGTTTACAGAGGAATGGATAGTCATTGTAAGAATGCCATTGGAAGACAACGTCTGTGTAATTTACATTTTTTGAAATGGAATGCAAAACTCAATTGTTCTACTCTCTTTTCCACCAATTATTGCAAAGGAAGTTAAAAACTTAGCTACAGATTTTTCATTGTTTACATTTAGATAGATATAGATACATATCAGTGGTTTGTTTTTAAGCATTTTTTCAATTTTGTTATTGATTTAAATTTTCACAGCTGTGGGAAGTTATGGAGATCAGACAATGCGGAGCTGAGAATAATTATTTAGTGACAGTAGACACTGAGATTCAAAAACTTAAAGCTTTATAACCATTAAAAAAAAATTGTCAGAATCACATGCCAAAGTTCTCAAGTAGCATTTTTCTTACTTCACTTTTCCATAAATTTTGGTGATCAGTGGCAATATGTTTTCATTGGTTTGAGTGTGTACAGTGACATTGGTATTTACCCATATTTACTGATAAAAAGCTCATCCTTCCAAGTCTACATTTAGATAAGTAGGTTGGATAAATATAAAATAATAAATATAACTGCAGTTAGCTACTGTTTTAATGTGTAGTCACCCCCACATTTGCCCTGAAGGGGTTAATGTAGACTAAGAAGGGGGCCAATTAACCAGACAGGCAATAGTTGAGGGGAATCAGGTGGTTTAAATACTCCTCTGACTGAATAATAAGGTAGCCCAGGTGAGGAGGAACAACTGGGCTATAAAGACAGGAAGTTGGCAGCAGAGACAGGCTGCAGGGAAGTAGTCTGTAGTTATTCACCATAAGAACAGAGTGTTTGGGGCTACAAAAGCAAGTAGCCTAAAGTTACTCCCTGGAAGGATGGAGTTTTGAGGCTGGCAAACCCAGAGAAGGGCGGAGCCAGAAGATTGGAAAGCATCAGGGAAAAGCCAATAAGGTTCAGCATGGACTAGATCTTGGCTGCTGATTAGAGGGTCCCTAAACTGGAACCCGGATTAGAGAGTAGGCCTGCATTCCCCTACTGGCCATTGGGGAAATGGCACCAGATAGGCAGTGTATGCAAAGACTGATTGACTCCATTCATAAGAAGATCCTTTGATAACCCAGAAGGGGAGGACATGTGACCTGGCTGGAGGGCTAAGGCATGAACACAAGGCATTTGCCTCATTGAGAGCCAGAAAGAAGGCAGAGCATGTGGCGAGACGGGGAAAGGAGGTGTCTGACCTGGAATCAGATAATTCCCAGAGTGACCAGAAGGTGGTGCACTTGGGGCGAGCAGACTCCTGTGACACAACCCAAAAGTGCAGGGTTATAGAAAATAAATCAAATACTGAGTAATAGTCTTAAGAATTTGGAGGAGTATCGGCCAAACACTAAACAATTATGAAAGGCTGAAACCTAGCAAATCTAAATCGTTCCAGAAATTTAGATCAGAAGGAATCTTCTTCCCCAGCTCTCAGAACTTAGCATGGGCTCTCAGCAGGTCAAACAATTTCAGCTGGCCAGGCTGTTCTTTTCACATATCAGACCTCTTTGGATCCTCCCATGCTATTCTTGCTGGGGTGCTCCTGACCCAATACATAAGATGTAAAGACAATAGATGATTCAGAAGGAAATGCTAGACTTGCTATTGGACACAGTGGAATTTCAGCAAAGGTAGGTGTGGAGGCTTGTAGGGTTATGAGTAGAGTCCTACCAAATTCATGGTCCATTGGTCCATTTCACAGTCATAGAATTTTAAAAATCCTATATGTCATGATTTCAGCTATATAAATCTGAAATTTCAGGGTATTGTAATTATAGGAGTCCTGACCCAAAAAAGAGTGTGGGGGGGATCACAAGGTTATTGTAGGAAGGTTGCAGTACTGCTACTCTTACTTCTGCGCTGCTGCTGGTGGCACTGCAGCAGTGCTGCCTTCAGAGCTGGGCAGCTGGAAAGTAGCAGCTGCTGGCCGGGAGCTGCCACCAGCAGAGCTGCCACCAGCAGAAGCACAGGTAGAGCTTGCCACCAGCAGAAGCACAGAAGTAAGGATGGCACAGTGTGGCTTTTCCACCCTTACTTCTGTGCTGCTGCTGGCAGGGTGCTGCCCTCAGCCAGCAGCCACCGCTCTCCGGCTGCCCATCTCTGAAGGCAGCAGTGCAGAAGTAATGGTGGAATGGCATGGTATGGTATTGCCACCCTTACTTCTGTGCTGCTGCTAGCAGGGTGCTGCCTTTCAGGGTTGGGCGCCCGGCCAACAGCCACCACTCTCTGACCACCCAGCTCTGAAGGCAGCACAGAAGTAAGGTTGGCAATATTATGACCCCTCCCCTAAAATAACCTTGTGACCCCCCCCCCCCAGCTCCCTTTGGGTCATTACTTGTGATTTCAGAAACACCGGTCTCTTCTGTGAAATCCTATAAAGTACAGGGTAAGAGCACACAAAAGACCAGATTTCATGGTCCCTGATGTGCTTTTCATGGCCATTAATCTGACAAGGACCTAATTACGAGGAATGGGATGGAAAGTGGGGCACAAAAGGAAGCAGTCATGAGGATAATGGGAAGTTACTCAATCAAGATTTAAAGGTTCAGCCATACATCTGGTTGTATTCATAGGGGAACAAGATTTGGGTGAGGTGGGGTAAGGAAAAGATAACACAGTACAAGTGCGTAAAGGTCTAAGTGGGTTGAGCAGAGAGGAAGGGTGACAGATTAGTCAAGGATGTGACCAGTTTAAAGGAGAGGAAAAGATGAAGAAAACCTCAGAATGCCTGGATTATGTTTACTGAACGTGGAAACTGGGTAAAATTTAATTAAACCACTAAATGTTTAAGTGATTACTAATGCCTAACAAATGCAGGAAAAGGAAGAATATGGTGATTTAAAGCCAACAATCCAGTATCCTGATGTTATGGGATTACAATCCTATCGTATATGCTGCCATAACTTCAGTAAATACTGAAAAGTGAGTTTAAGACAAAGGGACAACCTTACATGGTCTCTTGCTTTCCTGGGTTTAAGGCAGAACCTTAAATTTATTTTACAGTAGCTTTTACGTTTACTTTCTGTGTGCAGTGTCATTGTAGCTGCCACATATGGTATCTGAGATATCACAGTATGTTCTTCCATGTACTATGGAAAATAATGGTCATATCCCTGATGCTACAAGTGTGATAAATGTTGGTAAAAGCTAATCTGTTAATAGCAATGAAGTCTTATAAAGAGAAGGGGGAAAAACCCAATAGAGGTGTTATAATGGCAGAATTTTCCTGAAGTTTAACAATGTGAATGTAAGTATTTTTTCCTATTTACACTGCAAGGGCTTGAAATCCTTTTGCAAGGATGGTGTGGGGTATTTATTCTCCCTGTTGATATGCTCACCTATATGTTAAGGCTCTGACAATATGGTTATAATATGAGCTAGTAGTCTGCCTGGTATTCAGGGGCCAGACTAACCCTTTGGATCCTGCCAATTTGTTCTGGTGGAAATTTGCTGTGGGCACCAAGGTGGAAAGCTGTCTTGGGGTGAATAAAGAAAGCAGCAGTTCAAACATCCTACAACCCCTCCTATGTTACTGGGTCTGGAGATGCCTGATAAAATCCCAAAAGTGGGCAAGGTTTTTGTACAGAAGGGAGAAGGGTCAGATGATTTGGGAGATGTATTGACTGATTCAATGAATCTTCTGGCTATTCTCCACTGGTTAGGCTCTTATAGATGGTATTTAAAGCAGGGTTTCTCATGTAGGACATGCATCTGACGAAGTGGGTATTCACCCATGAAAGCTCATGCTCCAAAATGTCTGTTAGTCCATAAGGTGCCACAGGATTTTTTGTTGCTCATGTAGGATAGACTCTCCTGCCTCAGGAATAAAAATCTCCTTGGGCACAGCTGTTCTCACAGGTGGCAGAATACTATAATATGCACCCCCTGAATCTGCAGCATTGAACCTAGCTCCATATTTTTATTATACACAAACATACTCTTTCATCTTGCTGTAGTTTTGCAGAGTTAAGAACATTGGTACTATAATATGCACTAATTGGCTTCAATGGAACCATAATAGTAAAAGAAAAAAATAATGATGTAAATGTAAGTACAGATAATCCCATTGAAATCAATGAGGTTTTGAGAAGCAGTCTTCCATTCACGCTGCATTGTGTCTTTCATATAAGGTATAATGTAAGTGAAGCTGCTAAGATTTAAATTTTAATTTGAATTCCTACTGACATCTATGGGATTTGAGGTAAAGTATCTAAAAGTTCATGGAATGTGCTGAAATACTGATCCCTAAAAAGCAGCATTAGGGAAAAATCTTTTATAGAGAATAGTCACTCTTTCAAAAAACAAGTTGACAATTTCAGCTGATTTTTAGGAACATGTGTGAAGCACTGTTGGAATAATTGCCTGACAAGCCTTTAAAAGTTTTTCATTTAAGTGAGACTCTTTAAGATAGAGAGTAAAAAAATAAATTTGAGACTCAGAGAAAACTAATATTAGATGCAAGGAAATTTTTTCCCTAGATAAAATTGTATCTAAATGGAGAATGTATTTCTGAATGTTGAGCCTGTACAAACTATATAATTGAAATTACTGAATCAATCAAAACAAGGATTAGCATGGAAACAGACCACTAAATATGGCATAATTAATGTCACTATAGTCAGTATAAATACTTGACTTTTGCTAAAGGGGGAAGTTTCACAACCCCTGTCATTTGTGATGTACTTTAAATGAGCAACCATGAGGCCACAAACTGCAGGCAAGGACTCTCAGTCAGGACAATCGGAAGTACATGAATGTCAATAATAAACTGAAGCAACGTCTGTGGGGCAAAATTTTCAAATGCAATGATTGGATTGGAGTATCTCCACTTTTAGATGCCTAAACAGGCATGATTTTCAAAGGGTTTGAGTATTCATAGCTTCCACTAACTTCCATTCCCAAAACCGAGTTTGGATTCCCAAAAATGAAGGCGTCCAATATCAGCAAGTGCTTTTGAAAATTTAGGCCACAGGCCCAACCCTGTTCTCACTGGAGGCAATGAAAAACCTCCTATTGAGTTCAGCCAAGCCCTAATATGTAAAGAAACAGGACAAATTACATTCTTCTTTAGTGCTAGACTTTGTTAATAAAAAAAAATACCTCTGGGTGCCTATTTGACATTTGGATTCATGTTCTTTGTAGTACTAAGGCAATTTAACATGAAACATAAGCTGTAGATGTAAACCGTTCAATACGTGTTTCCATTGTATATTTCACAGCAAGCTTTCTTGGGGAAGGCGTGCTGAAGTATTCTTAAATGATCAGATAAAACCCAATTATAAACCCAAAACCATCCATAAACATCCTGCCAAAGCTATCACATACCCTTCATTCATGCAACAGAAAACAACTGAAGATGTTAACATACTAAACTATTTTGACCTGTTGTGACTCATCACAGGACACAAGCAATATCAAACACTCTCCTCTTTGACCAGCTCACATAAAATTCAGTCATCTGATTTGAAAATTAACTCTTATTTTTACACTTGCATTGTGAATCTACATTTAAGAGCTATATATTCAGCTATAACCGAACAGAGAGGGAGATTTTTTCAAAGGCACAAAATTCAGTTAGGTACCCCAGTCCCAAAGACAGTCAATGGCAGTTGAGTGCCTAATGGAGCTAGTCAAATTTTTTGTTTTGATAAAACAGTTTTCTGTTGGAAAATGTAGCTTCATCGAAAATTAAACATTTAGTAGGACCATGTTAATTCTGTCAAAATTTTGAAGGGAAAAGTCTAAATGATTTATTTAGACTTTCTTGTTTGATTTTGATTAAATGGACAGGTTTCACTGTGATAACGTCAAAACCTTTCATTTTGTCTATCATTTCATTTTGATTTACATTATACTATTAATTTTAACATAATGTATTTATATATTGCTTTATATTGAATTAATATTCTATATTTTAATATTGTCAACAACTTTCTATCTTATTCAAACAATGTTTTAACAATATTGTAATGAAATTTGACATTTCAAAATGAAACAATTTAACATTCTCTTAATCAATGTTGACAAATTGAAATTTTCTTTTTGGAAATTTCTATTTTATTTATATTTGCATATCCATTTCCCTAGGAGTATGTACGGCTCTGGTAATCTATCACTTCTGGAATAAAATATACTTGCAACTTCATTGAAAAAAGGGAGAACTCTGCCACTAGATAACTGAGTATTTGTTGGGAGTCCCAGTCTCTCGTGTTCATAGGCTCAGCAGTGCTAGTAATGGATGGTTATGATTTGCAGAGATATTCATTGAAATCTATTTTTGTGGGGCTTTTTTGTTTCATTTTGATTTGAATTTTGGCTTTAATGACCCCAACAACTCAAAGTGAAATTCTTTCAGTTACATTTTTCCTAGTTTAGGTACCAAACTTCTAAATTAGATTCACTTAGGCTGGATTGAATAAACTCTCCCAAAAGCTCACCGAAAAGCCTTTCAGCCATTCTGGCTACGGCTATGTTTACACCATGGACCTTACAGCAGCACAGGTGTACTGTTATGGCTATGCTACTATAAGGTCTCCTGTGTAGCTGCTCTATGCTGGAGCTCTCCTGCTGGCATAATTAAACCACCCCGAATGAGTGGCGGTAGCTATGTTGGCAGGAGAGCGTCTCCTGCTGACATAGTGCTGCGCACACCAGCACTTTTGTTGGGGAAACTTATGTCAGTTGGGGGGTGTTTTTTTCAGACTGCTCACTGACAAAAGTTTTACCAACAAACATACTACTGTAAACAGTCTAAAGTTTCAGGTTTATAATGAAATCTCTGTACAGGTCTAGATGTGAACAAGTCACTGCTAGAATTACATTGCCCCTTGATAGAAAGAGAAAAACCTTAATCCTGTTACATTGGTACAAATGCATGTAGGGTGCATTTCTGATGGAGACACTCATGCTAAGAAGATGATATCAATGTGACCATTGTCTTACAGTATACTAGTACTGTGCTGTCCCTAACACTTTCTAAGACACAAAATATTTTATAACAAGGAAACCTGAAATGTTGTCCTTTTTTTCCAGATTTATACAATCTGCATATAAAATGATAGACCCCTGCCCCAGTACCTTCTATTGTTTGATTTTATGCGGTTGTTTCCTTATATAAATAAATTAGAAAAAGGAAATGGTCATACTAATATTCCATCCATATCTCAATTCTTTATCACAAAGGCACATGAGTCTGAATCACTTTCTGCCACTGTAGAACTGTTCATTTGTTTTTTCTACACTTTGTACACATAAAGGGCCAGGAGAAAAACTCCATTGGAAGGAATAATTTGGATCTGCTGGATGCCAGGGCTATCCCTATTGAGCCCTGTGTTTTGGCACCAGATCCTAGGCCCTTTGGACTCCCAGGTTCTCTGGCAGCAAGGCTTCAACTATGCCATGCTCTCAGGGAATTTGCTGCTTGCTCCTGATCCTGGGAATCCTATCTAAGGTGGTGTAGCAAGGTGACGACTTACTGCTGCAGCGCCTCCTGCTGGTCATCCAGGGAATTAGCTTGTCCAACCTTGGAGTGCCCTCTGTTGGCTGGTGTCTCGCCTGTCACTGGCCCCTTGTGTCCCTCCCAGACACCAGTGCCCCTTCTCTCACAGCTCTGTCCCCTACAGTACCCCGCAGTCTCACTGGTTCTCCTCTCCTTGGGGAACCCCCAACCCTCCGAGTTCTACCTCACCTCAGTCTTGGGCTACTGCCAGTAACTATCTAGCCCTGCTCACTGGGGCTGACTGCAGTGTAATTGCCACTCATCATCGGCAAGGAGAGTTTGGACCTGCTGCCTCTGCCTGCCCTTGAGCTTCCGTCTGCAACCCCAATACCCTTCTTGTCCTTTAACAAGGCCTGCAGCCTGGGGGTTTTCCAGATCGGAGCTCCCCAGCTCCTCTGGCCTTTCCCTAGCCCTGCTCCAGCCTAGTTACCCGGCTCAGCTCCCAGCAGCCAGGCCCGTCCCTCTCAACAGCTAGAGAGAGATTCTTAGCTCCAGCCTAGCAGCCCTTTATAGGGCTAGTTGCAGCCTGATTGAGGCATGGCCCCAGCTGAGGCTGCTTCCCCAGTCAGCCTTTCCTCAGTCACAGCCGTCTCCAGGGCTGCTTTTAACCCCTCTGGGCAGGAACGGGGTTACTGCCCCGCTACAGATGGGTTCCACAGTATGGAAAAATTAAGGAATCCTGAGATGGGTGGAGTCTCTGAAGGCAGGTGGCAGGATGGTGTGCATAATCAGAGCTGACAGCCCTTTCCCCATATGAATCCCCTATCCAATGGGAAACAATCACCATCTTCAATCATCACAGAAATTTCTGCCAGGTTATCTTCTTTAGCAGTAACTGCTAAAGTTAACTTTATTATTTGTTTATTTGCTACATAGAATCAACTTTTATTTCTGTTAGTGAATCGTAGTAAAAAAATAACGTTACCTTTCAATTCTCAGGTACAGAGTGTACATGCTCCTGGGACTTTTTCTTCCAAAGAAGAAACACTTAAAATGCTTGGTTTGGGGATTTAGACTAGACGTTTCCTTTTGGCATCCTTCCTTTTCTGGGATACTTTATATATTAGTCGAAAAAAATTAGGGCTGATCTATAATGGAAATTTACATCAATTTTTCACACCCCTGAGAAAGAGAGAGCTGTGTCATCCTAGCCCCCAGTGCACACAGTGCTAGGTTGACGGAAGAATTCTTCCATCGACCTAGCTACTGCCACTTTGGGAGATGGATTAACTACAACAATGGGAGGTCCCCTCCTGTTGCAGTAATGTATCAGAGGGGTAGCCGTGTTAGTCTGGATCTGTAAAAGCAGCAAAGAATCTGAAGAAGTGGGTATTCACCCACAAAAGCTCATGCTCCAAAACGTCTGTTAGTCTATAAGGTGCCACAGGATTCTTTGCTGCTGTTGCAGTAATCAGTGTCTACACTGAAGTGTTATAGCTGTGTCGCTGTAGCATTTTAAGTTTAGATGTAGCCTCAGTAACAGCTCTGCTTAAAGCTCCATTTTGTTTTCCCTTCTATGCAACTTCTTCCTTCCCTCCTCCTTTTCTCTCTGAGTGAACTGTAATTTATCATCTTTCCTCCATTAATTATCAAAGGTTGAAGAACAAGCACAAAATGAAGCACCAAGAAGGATATTAAATAATTACTCAAAAAAAAATACCCAGTCTAGTGAAGAGGTGAGAAAGACTAAAGAAAAAAAAATTGGAGGAGTAAAATGTCATGAAGCAAATTAATCAAGAAACCCAGGAAACTGAAAGCACCCACTACACTTAATGTGGTGACAAATATTACCCCATGTTCTAATATAGAAAGACAAAGTTGAAATGTCTCAGCAAAATCAGCTTAAGCTACAAGCAATATTCATGATTGCAAATCCTGTTAAAATGCGCCATGATCAACAATCTAAGGAAATAATTCTGGTTCATTCAATAGCTTCAAGCAAGGCTGTCCTTCAATTTTTCAAATAAGCTGGCAGTCTTTCTAGTATGGGTCTGTCCTCCACCTGCCACCTTGGATCATCTCCGGTAAACAAACACATCCATTCTCTCTGGTAATGCTGTGAAACACAGTGATAGCTATACTGTGGGGGCCCATTTAGAGATCAATCCTGCTTTAGTGGGAACAGGATTGGGCCCTTTGAATTGCTGTGCTATATATACACTATTATATGAAACTGTGCAAAAGCTAAGATGATTATAATCATTTTGTCTGTCTGATTAAGCATCCAAAAATAAAGTATTTTGTGTTAGACATACAAAATACTACACCAAATAACATTCAGGATTATGCAACCTACTGAGAGTGACCTTAATGAGAGTGACCTATGGTATAAGCTAGACTAATGGCCCAAAGGGGGGAAATAGGATGCAACTATCAATTCTGGCAATGAGCTGAAGGCCACGTACAGACAACTGGAATTGCCCATAGGTACAAGAAAATTAAATCAGTTGAAATGGGCACAGATGTCGAGGCCAGCTAGATGCTTGTTATGGCTCTAGTACTCCAACAGTGGGAGCAATAATCAGTATGAAATGTTTGAAGAACTGATCATTCAACAAAAAAGAAAAATGCCAAAAGAATAAAATAAAAACATACCAGGAATAAATATCTAACTTAGCTATACTTTAGAGACATGAACATAGAATTATCACATTTTATCAAAAATAAACACATCTGATTTGGATGTTTGTGCTTGACAGGCAAATCGAAATGAGATCTTAAAATGTGTATCTACAGGAGTGCCACATTGTCTTGAAATTTAGTGTGCCTCATGGGAGTATGAGGTTCAGTCACTGATCGAAGATATAGCCACGTATTTTGGCAATGTTTTTCTGCACACAAAGATCAAACCAGGGCTGAGACAACCACACGAGGGTCTCAGACACCCAAGGGTCACCCCAACAGAGTGCACCTCACCCACTAGCCCTTTGGCAGAAATCTCATTACAATGTTATTAGCTCTTTGGCTAATTAGCCAAGGAGTTCGGTTCTCCAGTTTGGCGCATGCCAGACATTACACTGAGCAGGTGCAGAGAGTCACTCTAAGGGGGTTGAAAACTAGCTATGACTCACAGGGCCTGAATAGCTCAAGGGGGAATGTTACAGCCATTGAACCTGAGCAACAAGGAGGTACTGTAAATTAAATCCCAACTCTAGGCAGAAATCTGAAACAACAACAATAAAAAAGGAGACCTCTTGCTACAATCCGCCTCTGTCAAAGCTTTGTTTGTTTATTTATTTTGGTGAAATGGAATCTGAATACAGAAGAATAATCAGAAGGCAAGGAAACTATTTTTTGAAAAGAAAATAAATATCACATATACAAATGCTCACTGGGAGGGGAAGTGATTGGGGTGGAAAAGTAGGCAGCAATAGGGGCAGATGGGTACAGCAAGGGAAAGGGCAGTTATGGGAAGCAGGATAAATGGGGATGGGTGGTAGGAGAAGGGCTGAGGGTGTCAGGTGTTGGAAGGAGGTGGGGGGGACGTGGAATGGGAGGGGAGAGGTGGACACTGGGAAGAAGGGAGTTAACTCTGTATTTCCTGGTTTTCACTTAATTTTTGCTGACCTTGATGTTCTCAAAGGGCACTAGGTATCATCTGTCAACCTTAATTCTGCATTAAAAAAGTTTTTTGCCATTTATAATCACCATTTGTAAAGATTCTCCTGCTGATGACATGTAAACCAGGACAGTACAGTAGAACCTCAGAGTTATGAATGTCTTAGGAATGGAGGTTGTTCTGAAATGTTCTTAACTCTGAACAAAACGTTATGGTTGTTCTTTCAAAAGTTTACAACTGAATGTGGACTCAATACAGCATTGAAACTTTATTATGTAGAAGAAAAAGGCTGCTTTTTTTTTTTAAGTGGTTACTTTTGTCTGATTGCGTATTTGTGGTTCCAAGTAAGGTGTGTGGTTGACTGGTCAGTTCGTAACTCTGGTGTTCTTACCTATGAGGTTCTATATATCAGACATTCTCTCTCTCTCATCTGTTGAGGCCCTGTCCATGCAAGGAAGTTAAATCAGATTACCTATAGGTGTGATTTTAAACTGCTTTAGGTTTAACTGGTTCAAAAGCTTGAGTGGGCACTTTTTATTTGCTTTAACCCAGATTTATTTCAGTTTAATTTAAGTCAAATAGGAATTGGTTTAAGCTAAATGGCAACTAGGCACTCAAACTGAAATAATGTCCACAGGAGAGTTTGCAGTGGTTTGATTAAATTTGTTTAAAATTATTTAAATTAAACCTATGCAACTTACTCATGGCCTGAGAGACAGTTGGCTGTGTTGGCACTAGATGGATAATGTGCAAAAAGCAGTAAAGACTTGTTTCTGTCACCAGTGCACTCTGATAGAATGCAGAGTATACTTTGAGAGGATATCTATTGAGTAAGAGGGTACCATTTCATCTAATCATATGTTTCCTCGCATGGTCAGTCAGATGATCTTTTGCCATTTTTCACTGGACTCAAAACATAAAATTACATAGTTTAAAATTAAAAGGACAAAGAGTGAGAACTTCATTGCTTACTCATTTTGCAGTGAGGCAGAGCTCTTAACTAGTGTCATACAATACCAGAAGAGCAGAAGCATCAAGCTTCAGAGATACACCACTGAATTTAAAGTTGTCAGACCTACCTGATCATTGAATGTATAGTGACAAAGTCAGACCAGATTCAGGAGTCACATCACAAGATGATCGCTTTCCTTTATTTTTAGTGAATATTAAGATGAAGAATGGCACTGTCAGAAAATCTGACACTGTTCTTTCATCTTTCCTGTTTTCAGTAGCAATGACAACTTTTGTATATTTAACCAAAATATTTTACTAGAAATAAATATAAAAGCAAGGTATTATTAAACTGTAATAGGGATCCCCATTACAATGTCATATTTAGGGTAACACTGGGATTTAGATACATAATATGATCTGTTTAAGAAATAAAATGGAAATCATAGTTGCACATTGGTAATTCAGGGCTCAGTTTTTGTGCAAATCACTTCACATCTCTGTTTTCTCATCTGTAAAATGGGGATAATGATACTTACCTCATTTATAAAGTGCTTTGAAACCTACTAATGACCAGCACCAAATAAAAGCTAGGTATTACTATTATTATGTATCTGACCTTGAAAGACAGGCTTTGATTTGGTCTTTGTAATTAATTTGTGTTCATTTTTGTCAATATTTGGGAACACCTCAGAAATAACATCTCCTGCATTGCTATCGAGTGTCTATTATTTCTAGAACTTATACGATAGATTGTACATGAGGCTCCTCCCCACCTCCTGAAAGGATTTCCAGTTATAGATATCCAGCTGCATTACAGCAAACAAAAAATATTTTTAACAAATACCATCTTCTTACATCGCCGAAAAGTAGAAACCTCATGCAAAGAGTATGTTACACCAAGACTATTGATTAGTTCCCAAATAAAATTTGAAGTATCAGTTTTGACCTAGAAAGATCTAAATCATTTAGGCCTGAACCATCACAGAAAACAACTCTCCTTCTCCAGCTCCACCTGTAATCAATGGTGGATTCAAGTTAGAATTCTCTTAATACATAAGAAAGTTGGCTGATGGCAGGGAGTTCTCTGTGGTGGCAGGGGCGGGGAATGATCCCTGACTCTAGAATTCTCTTCTCTCATTGGTGCAAAAAAGCCTGGGTTTCTTCATTCTCAGTGCATACCACAAAGCTCATCCTTTTTTAAAGGACTTAGAAGGGATGCGATGAGGATATTATAGTTATTATCTTTGGGCCAGATTTGGCCACCCTTACTCACATTGAATATACCTCACTACACTAGTAGCTCTATTCATTTCAATTAACTATTCACAGAGTAAGGTACTACTTGGTGCAAGTAAGAGTGGTAGGAGCTGGTCCTTTGCGGAGTTCTTAATTACTAGAGGACAGTTGAGTTTACAGTTGTATATAGTGTTTTGAATGCCAATGATAAATTTGCTTGGTGAAATTTATTTTGTTGGTAATTTTCATGTTTCGCACAAGTGCCTAGGTTCAAGAAAGGCAATTTTAAAAAACTGGTAAGTAAACCTGTGGACTTCCATATATTAAATAAAAATGAAAACTAAATAACCTGACAGTTTCCTGTTCCAATACAGCAACCATTTATGTACTTTGCATACAAACACGAGAGTTCAGACAATGTGCATTTTAAAAGTTTCAAGTTACCCATTCTTATTTTACAACAGACAAATTTCTCAGAAAAGAGTGAATATTACTAAATAAGATCTTAGTTAATGCCTTAAGTCACTTATCTATTTGCTATGATTAATATTGGATATCAGATAGAGCTTCCCACCTCTACACTTCCCCCTGGGAATGTCTACAAATAGGCTTTTTGGCCAAACATTTCCCACTGTTCCTACCATTGGGGCAGCTAAATTGGTGGTAGGAAAGGTGGGAGCTCTAGTATTGACAAAGCTTCAGACAGGCATTTTTTTGCACCATGTCATCTAACCCCAGTCAGAGCACGTCTACAGGACAGAGTGAAATTCTGGCCTTATTAAAGTCAATGGCAAAACTTCCACTGATTTCAATAGAGCCAGGATTTCATCCCTAGTACTTAAAAGCCCTGGCACCTTATTTATATTGTTGCTAGCACTAGAGGAGTCAAACGAATGGCAGCATTGGTGGGAAATTTTAGAGTAGATAAGGCCCATGAGGTGCTGAAAACAGCTGTCTCAGTGGAGTGGAGATCAACCAATTCAATGTCCATTGTAACAAATATCACTAGACACCTCAGCATGGTCAACATTAGGTGCTGACTCAGTGGATCCCACCCGTATCAGTGATACTGCCATTTATAATGTTGGTATGAAAACAAGCAGGCCTGTAGTGACACTAAGACTGCATTTACACTGAAGCAAAATTGTGGTTTTAAAAAGACACTTCCTTAAGTTTAGAGAAGACAAGGGACTGAAGGCAGTGTCCACAGAGAAACAGGTAGTCCCAAAGCAAGTGTACCTGGGATAAGTTGAGCCTGCCTAAGCCTTAAAGGAAATGTTAAGCTTTCAATAAGACATACAAATGCAATGTTTTTGTTGTTTTAACCCTTTGCTCTGTGAATGCTATGTTTCTATGGCTAAATAAATAAATCTTCATTGTGAAGAAACTGTTCTGAGTCTCTGCATTTACCTGCTGGTCACAACTTCCAAAAGAATGCCTCTTGCAAGTGCTAACCAAGTTGGACCTGCTGAGGAAACACAGTTGGTAAACAGGGTAATGTAGCCTTGGGACCTCGGCTGTGAATGGGAGAATTACAGGACTGCACCCAGAGAGGAGTGAAGGCATGGTAGCCTGTTACTTGAAAGGGGGGCACTTGAAAAAGGCCAGGGTCAGAGATTCAAGATAACCCTGTAAGCATGAAAGTTTGTTAGGATCGGAGCTCAATGGGGTTTTTCATTTCTGTTTCCAAAATACCACCACTGGATCCCATTCCCAGTGCTTAAAGTGTCCCCAATTGATTATTTCCTGTTTTGGGCACCTGCCAGAAGCTGCAAAGCCTAAAAAACATAAGAAAGAAACCAAATGGCTCTTTTTAAAAAAGTCTGTGATTGGCAGGCAGCTATGGTTACAGGAAAACCATAGACATGACTACACTTATCTTCCTCCACTTGTATCATATGTCTCTGTGTAAAGTATATGGAAGTTTACCAGTAGCTGACAATTTTTAAATACAATAGGCAGACCATATTAATCACCACTTGTTAAGATCATTCAGTTGTCTTGGGAATTTTCTCTGACTAAGAACTTCACGACTGTAAAAACACATGTAAACAAACAACTTTTATTTGGCCACAGTGCATGCACAGCAATCTGAAAAAAATCAACTGATTTAAAAACAGTATTTTCTAGTAAGCTGTTTTTCTGTTGAAATATGTTCATCAAATATTTGAAGAAGGAGAAAAGGAAAAAAAACCTGCTAGTAAAAGCTTTGCCACTGTGCCTCCATTATCTAAATGTCCCACTGGGATTGCAAATACTGTGGTGAAGGTTTTAATTACATAAGCAGCGCTACAATGCAACTGCTGCCAGACTCTCTTCCTTTGGCGAAGTGTAATGGGGCGGACTGCCACACTCCCTGGGAGGATGGGCTGTGGCAGGCCAGGAAGCCTGCGCAGCCCGGGAGCTAATCAGAAAAGGGCTTATGGGGAGCCAGTCAGGGCCAGGCTCACCCATATATAAAAGCTGCCCAGAGCAGGAGCGGTCAGTCTGTCCCAGGCCTTTGAAAGGGGAAGGTCAGTCTCCAAGGGGGAGACTAGCACCGTGGACAGCGCAGGGCAAGGCAAGGCAAGGCAAGGCAAGGCAAGCTCAGGGAGGCTAGAAGGTTCTAGCCCGTAGCCGCCAGGCTGCAGGCCCTGAAGGGAAGGGCCTAGCGGGTGCAAGGGGCCGTAGGGGAAGCGGCCCAGGGGAACAGACAGAGGAGGGGAAAGAAAGAGGACAGTGAGGCTGATGCCAGAGGGTCCCTGGGCTGGGACCCGGAGTAGAGGGTGGGCCTGGGTCCCCCCTTCCTCCTTGCAGTACACCCAGCCATTAGCCGTAGGGAGTGGCCATTATAGACTACGCCTGATTCCTGACAAGAGGGATTAGACTTTGGGGTGTGTGGTTGCATATGGTGGCTGGAATGTTGGACTGCTGATCATCGATTCCTGGAAAGGGGTCCAGATGGACTAAGGGACACCGCCGAGCAGGGAGCAACGCGGGTCCAGTGACAGCAGCGGAGAGCAGAGTGCAGAACAATGGACGGGACACCACCCGGAGGGGGCGCTCCACTGGAATCGAGCTAATTCCCAAAATCACCAGCAGGAGGCGCCGCGGGTGGTGAATCCCAACCCGTTTACATGAAGCTTCTGTATTTAGTATAGTAGGCCACAATCCTGCCAAAATTTACATACTTGAGTAATTTTATACATGAGCAGTCCAACTGACTCCAGTGTGACTATTCAGATGTCTAAGGTTACTCACATGCAACACTAAAAAATAATCCATTATTTGTATTATAGTATAGCATAGGGGTGAGATTAGGGGCTCATTGAGGTAGGTGCTGTAAAAACACTTAGTAAGGAACAATCACTGCTCTCCTGAGCTTACAGTCTGAACAGGGAAGACAGATGGTGCCTTGGAAGGCAAACAGAGGAAGAGAATGGAAGTCACTTGCCCAAGGTCCCATAGCAAGTCTGGACTAGAAGGCAGGTCTCCTGAATCCTAATTCTGTGTCCTGTCCACTGCAGGGTCTGGGATCTTATTTGAATTAATATATACACTAAATAATAACTAAATATTCAGAGAAAAATGGGAAGTAAGCAAGAACGGGAAATTCCAGCTTGGTAAATTAGCCTTCATATTTGACCCAGAGTATATAGGTCACAAATACACTGCTTGATAGGGTGACCAGATGTCCCGATTTTACAGGGACAGTCCTGATTTTTGGGTCTTTTTTCTTATATAGGCTCCTATTACGCCCCCCCTCAACCCCGTCCCGATTTTTCACATTTGCTGTCTGGTCACCCTACTGCTTGAACATATTTTATAGGAGAAAAATCCCACTCAGTCCTTCATAAGCTAACATTCACTTTAGGGAATACATATTCTGCGCCAATTGCTTATAAATTGAACTACTGTACTTGTGCAAAAATGCACATCATAATTTTTACAAGATATGCAGCAACATGTATCTGCACAGGAGGACTGAGTTTTTAATCTGTTTCACTATTCAACACTGTATAATCTTTACAGAGTATTTTGCTTTCAGAAATATTTTGTACATGTAATATTTTAAACTGTCTCTTTATAACCTAATCTTTAATACCTGTAAACAGGATCTGAATGAATGCTTCCCTGACAGCTAGCCTGGGGGTCGGGGAGAGGGGGAAGAGACCCTGGGTGTGTTTATGTAAATACAGTTTGCTCCTGCTTTACTTAGGGTATGGCTACACTTGCAGCTGTACAGCACTGGGAGTTAAACCTGTCTTCGTACAGTTGAGTAGGGAAAGCGCTGCAGTCTGGCCACACTGACAGCTACCAGTGCACTGTCATGGCCACTTTTACAGCATCTGCAGCAGCACTGGGAGCGGTGCATTATGGGCATCTATCTCAGAGTTTAAGTGGCTGCAAAGTGCTTTTCAAAAGGGGGTGGGGTGGAGTGTGACAGGGAGCGTGGGGGAGAGAGTGAGTGGATTTTTGGAGCCAACATTGTGTCAGCTCCCTGCCTTGCAAGTTCTGACCCCCTCCCCCACCTCTCTCTCACTCAATGAAAGCAAACAGCTTTTTTTCCTCACAACCAGATAAGCAGCCGCTCAGCGAAACAGACCCCCACCTCCCTCCTGCCCGCCACGCTGCTTCTCTCCTCAAGTAAACACTAGCTTTGGGCATTCCAAAGGGAGCCCCACGCCTGAATCTGCTCCGTCACAGCAAACAGTAGCTGTGTTCATTTTTTTAGATAAGCAGCTCTGGGAGCCCAGAGTTAACAAAATAAAGAGAGGCATCACAATAAAACAAAGAGTAATCTTTACTTAAAAAAGGATTAGAGGAAGCTTCCGGAGGTCAGTTATTAGAGGAAGCTTCCGGAGGTCAGTTACAGCTTACTAAGGTTATTCCCTGTTTACACTGGCACCCCAGTGCTGCAGCAGCAGCGATATACTCTTTATTCCTCTTGCAGAGGTGGAGTACAAGCAGCGCTGTAGCCAGGGAGATAAAGCGCTGTATATGCCTTGCCAGTGTGGACGGGGAGTGAGTTGCAGCGCTGGTGGTGGCTTTACAGCGCTGTAACTCTCAAGTGTAGCCAAGGCCTTAGATTTGCTAGATATTCAGTTGATAGAGAGGTGTTTCGCTGGTGCTGAGTCACAAACTGTTAGTGCTGAATGCAGGGGTAGTGAAATATGGTTTCCAATGTTTGTAATGATTGTGAAAATATAGAAAAGGACTGTGCTTAACCTGTGCCAAAGGAGAGTCACGTTCAGTTTAAAGAACCTTGGTAAAGCAAGAGCTAGAATAGGAAAGTAAGGCAGTGGCAGCAGAAATGCCAGTCCACAGACTGCACACCCTCAAGAATCCTCCCTAGTGTGGTTTAACCTGTTTCCCCTCGCTGTTCAAAGAATAGAGCTAAATAGGCTTAATTAGGAACCTCTTTTATTTTAATTGCTCAATCAGAGCTGAAACCAGGTGTGATAGGACTGTGTTTCCTGCACAGAGCTAAAATCACTAAGGCAGTGGTTCCCAAACTTGTTCCGCGGCTTATGCAGAGAGAGCCCCTGGAAGGCCAGGCTGGTTTGTTTACCTGCTGCGTCCACAGATTCAGCTGATCACGTCTCCTAGTGGCCACAGTTCGCTGCTCCAGGCCAATGGAAGCTGCTAGAAGCAGCAGCTACTATGTTCCTCGGCCTGCGCTGATTCCAGCAGCTCCCATTGGCCTGAAACAGCAAACCGCGGCCAGGGAGAGCCGCTATTGGCCAAACCTGCGGACATGGCAGGTAAACAAACTGGCCTGGCCTGCCAGGGGCTTTCCCTGAACAAGCAGTGGAACAACTTTGGGAATCACTGCACTAAGGGCTGGACTACACTGGCAATGCTAAAGCGCTGCCGTGGCAGCACTTTTACGTGGCTTGTGTGGTCGTGGCAGAGCGCCGGGAGAGTTCTCCCAGTGCTCTAAGAAAACCACCTCCACGAGGGCTCTAGCCACCAGCCCTGGTGCACTGTTTACATTGATGCTTTACATTGCTGAAACTTGCAGAGCTCAGGACAGGTATTTTTTCACTCCTCTAAGCAAGAAAGTTGCAGCGCTGTAAAGTGCCAGTGTAGACAAGCCTTAAGAGGTGGTGGAAGCTGCGAACAGGCAGCTGGCAGGGCAGTGGCAGAGAGGTGTGATGAGCGAATAAGATGCCTCTTACCCCTCCCCTCTGCTTTACCTCCAACCCAGAGTGGGAAGTGAGCTCTGCAGATGCACTTCTGAACTCTAGGTCTGCACTTTGCAGATGCACCGCTGAACTCTAGTCTGCAACAACTATGAGTGGGGTGCAGAGAAGGGTTGGGCATGTGAAGGGGACTTTTGGGTTGCTGGACTTAAGAACCTGAGGGGAAAAGGACGCTTCCCAAACTACTTGGGGTGGGTCTTTTACTCCTGGTTTGTTTATGAACCATGTTTGCAGTGTTTCCCCAAATTAATGCCAAGTTACTTCCCTTCTTTCATAAAAAGTTTCTTTTCTACACTCAGGCTCTGTGCTTGTGAGTGGGGAAGGGACACCCAGGGGTGATGTGTAAATTTCCCAGGTTACTGGGTGGGCACTCAAGCTGGTTCAGGGTTGGATCGGTGGAAAGGAACCCCTAGATATAGAACTTGACCCTGGCTGCTGCTGGGTCCACCTGGCAGAAAGGTTACATACCTAGGCCAGAGGTGGGCAATAATTTTCACGGGGGAGGGGGGCACTCCACGAATTTTGGTAAGTCGTCATGGGCCACACGTCTACTACATTAATGGAGGCAGTGTGGGGTCTGGGAGGGAGTTTGGGTGCAGGAGGGAGCTCCAGACTGGTGCAGTGTTGAAGTGCAGGAGAAGGTGAGGGGTGTGGGCTCTGGGAGGGAGTTTGGGTGCAGGAGGGGGTACTAACCTGGGATGGGGGTTGGGGTGCAGGAGGGGATGTGAGGTACAGGCTCTGGCTGGGAGGTGCTTACCCCAGGTGGCTCCCGGCCGGTGGTAAAGCCAGGTTCAGGCAGGCAGGCTGCCTGCATACTATGGCTCGACGCCGCTCCCAGAAGTGGCTGCAGCCAGCTGCTGCTGACACATCTCTGCGTGCCCCTTGTGGGGAGGGAGGCAGTGGGTCTCTGTGCATGGCCTGTGGCCACAAGCACTGCCCCCACAGCTCCCATTGGCCGGTTCCCAGCCAGGGGTGCGCAGAGACATGCCAACAGCAGCTGCCTGCTTCTGGAAGTGGTGTGGGGCCATGGATGGAGGCAGCCTGCTTGAGCACCCTGCTGTGTCGGAGTCATGGCGGGCCGGACAGAAATATTAGATGGGCCAGATCTGGCCCGCAGGCCATATTTTGCCCACCCCTGCCTGAGGCCCTGAAGATGGAAAAGATCATAGACTTCTTGTGTCCACTGTAAAAAATGCTACTAGGTACCAAAAATAGCATTTTATAAAGGAGGCTGCTTCCTACAAATTTCTTGGCATATTATAGTTCTCCGTGGCATTACATTATGCCCCAATTAGTATTTGACAGCTATAGGTACAACTTTCAATTGTCATTATACATAGCTCTGGCGTTTCTTATATTTGATATCAAATGTCGGAGAGGGAACAGAAATAGAAAACACAAATATTCTGTTTTCAGACTATGAACACATGACCTGTTTGTCAGAGTTGCTGAACAACCACCCTTATCATTAATTTATTAGCATTTGCATTTGCTCAAGGCCAGAAGTTAGAAGGAATTAAAAACAAATTTCATGATATATAGAAATACATAGGAAGAAAAAAACACACACGTGCAAAAATCAACCAAAACTAAACAAAAACACTTCTAAAATGTAAGGGATATGACATGATGATTATTACATGATGCTGTATTTTCTAAATTAAAATGTGAAAGTTCATAAGTCAAATTAATCCTTGATGTAGCTGCACTGAAGTTAGTGGGGTAACATCAGTGAAGAATTTCACTCTATGAATATCTGAGATGATACAAAACAAGATTTATATACATAGAGCCTGATTCTCCTTTCCTTTACATAAGTTCAATGCTGGTGTAACTAAATTGACTTCAGTGCAGGTAACTGAAAGGTGAACCAGGTTCATGAGACACACTGTCTGAAGCTGGTGGACTGAAATTTCTTTGGAACTCTACAAGCAAATAAGACGGCAAGGGTTTCTTTGTATGACTAGTGTTAGGCTGAAAGATTCAAAGACAATCACAGACTTCATTAAATCCAACACTGTGCCACACTTTCAGGCTCAACAGAAGGAACAATCAGTCCCCTTTATGTAGTAAGAACAGCTGAGGGCTAAAGGGGTGAATGCCCAAGGCACTAGGCTAAGCTGTGTGCACTGAGAGGTTTCGCTGGTTGCAAATGTAGGGGCTAAGATATCACTTGTAGGCTGAGTGCGCTAGAGGCAGAAAAAGCCTGGAGAAGGGTTTGAGTGTGACCCTAACTGAGAGGAAGCAGAGCAACAGGGTTTCTGGGGTACAGAGTTTACTGGAGTGGCAGATTTGGGGATTTCTGAGCAATGAAACTGCTGGCTGCTGCTTGTTTCTACTGCGTTCAGGAAAACAAGACTATGTACATTCTTGTAAACAAACATACTTACAGAAGAATATACCAATTTTATATTGTTGATTTCTTATCCTAATGGAAGCTACCCTGCAAGGCCCTGGATTTTGGCTAACTGCTCAGGCAAAAGGAGGAAAAGTGTTTTCTTACTGGAGTTTGAAACAGGAGCAGTAAGTGCATCCAAGACCAACCATAACAGTATTCTGTGGCATCCATTGAAGAGACAGCATGTAAGAGGGCATACTCCCAATCCATTCCCTATCCTCTGAGTGAACTGCTCCTGAGAGAATCATCTGTAGCCTCAATCTGCTCCCGCATGCATAGCGGGGGTGCCCTTCTAATTAGCTCTTAAATGGGCCATATCCTCCCCAACACTGCATAGTGGAGTATGGGCCAGTCACTTCCAGTTCACTACTATTATATTCCTTTGTAAGTCCCCCATCACCGTAGTATCTAGGTTTCACTTTTTGTTCTATACCTGCCACCCTTATATGCATTGTGAAGTCTGTGTTCTAGCTGCTTACACATCACTGAATGTACTTTTTATTTCCTATATCTGAATGATTCTGGGATTTGGGCTTCCTATAATTGTGGGGACATGTAAGTGTGTGGAACTCATCCCTGCGGCACCCCCCTGCTGGTCGTCTCCAGGAATTAGCTCTTCCAGTGTCCTGGAGCACCCCCTGCAGTCTGGTGATCTGCCTGACCGCTGGCCCCCACGTCCCTCCTGGACCCGGTGCCCTGTTATCTGGGGTGCTGCCCCCTGGCAGTAACCCCTCAGTCTTAGTGTCTCCCCATCCCCCACTCATTATCCCCACCTCACCTCAGTATACAGCTACTGTCAGTCACTGCTTAGCCCCCATGCCCTGGGGCAGACTGCAGTATCAGCCTACTCATCATTGGCAAGGTTGGGTTTGGACCTGCTGCCTTTGCCCATCACTGGGCTGCCCTCTGCAACCCCCAGTACCTATTAGCCTGGGGCTTTCCAGGCTGGAGCTCCCCAGCACCTCTGCCTTTCCCCAGCCCTGCTCCACTCAGGTACCCTGTCTCTAGCTTCCTGCAGCTAGGCCTGTCTCCCTCTATAGCCAGAGAGAGACTGTTTGCTTGAGCTTCTGGCTCAAGTTTTTATAGGACCAGCTGAGCCCTAATTGGGGCATGGCCCCAGTTGAGCCTGCTTTCCACTCAGCCTGGGCTGTTCTCCCAGCCCTCCAACCCTGTCACGGCTGAAGTGGGTAACCACCCCGCTACAGGGCATTGTTCTCTATGTTCCCTGTATCCAAACATTTTCTGGAACACAGAGCAGTAAGCTGAGGAAAATCCCCTCCATCTGCCTCCCCACACACATTTTCCATATATGGAAAATGAGATAAGCGTGAGAACTGTTGACATGTTCTGACTTTTTAAAGGTTCCACTCTGCATAACCAAACACCACCAATGAAAGAGTTTGCTTCAAGTAAGGACTAGAGAATTTGGCCCCTAAACGGCAACACATTTTTCCACAGGGACAATTTGACCACATAACATACTGTATATTACTTTAGGCATTTTAGTGTTTCATGTAGCAGTCATGAATCTTCACATGTCTCAGGGAGCCAAGTAGACCTCCATGACAGTGCTATATATGATTCATTTTGTTTCTTCTTGTTACAATTATTTCTGTCTCTTGGACCATCATTTTGCCAATTTCTCTGTCACTTTCACAGAAATACTATAAAATTTCAGTTCATCTGAAACCCTGATGCCAAAATCATCTTTCTCGCCTGCATGACAGTTTTTAATCCCTAACTTGTACAAAGCTATTTGGTGGAACTTGTCAATAGAGAATAAATTAGGTTTCACTGTCACTACTTATTCATGTAACACTTATTTTGAATGTTTAAATGCCTCAGGTTTACAGGTCAACTGCCTGGATCCCTCTTATAATAGTAAACTGTTGAGTTTTTAAATGCAGCCACACTCTTCCCTCCAAAGTTTTGAAGAAAGCAGATCCACAAGTAAAGGGAAAACATAAAAAGCTACACTGTTTTCATAGTGTTTAACTCTAATATAGGGCTACATATAAATATTCAAATCTAGAAAATGAAAACTGAACCCAAATTGAATAAAACAGGAAGAGGTATTACTATAAGAGCCAGAACTTAAGTAAATACAGGAATATCAAACTAAACATGTATTAACTATTAATGATAACTATACCCAAAATTGAAATCTTAAACTAGATCAGAAATTCCAATCCTTTCCTAACAATTAGAGATCCTTTTGGAGTCTCAGTTGGCAAACCCAGTGCCTGACTATTAAAACTGCTTCTTGGGAAGCACAACAGAGCTTTTAAGCTACAAGCATTCAGCTCCTTAGTCTCTCATAAGATTAGCCTGGAAATTTCCCTCAGAAAAAAGTATGGAAAGTATATCCAGTAAGTTTCTCTGACATTGTTATGTGGCTCTACAACATTATCTAGCAAATATCAATTAGATTTTACAGCATATTTTAATCATGTCACTTCTTCCATAAAACATAATCCAAACAAATATTGTATAATTTCATTTCAAAAGATAAAAAACTGAATACCAACTGGTCTTTCTATTTAAATTGTATGACCCCAGGGCCCATCTCTTTTTGTATATTTGGGGTGGTGCTAAGCACAAGATTCCTATCCACATAGTTATTTTTTTTAACTGGGATCCTGGCCCTCAATTAGATACTAGTATTGCAAAGGACTAAACAGATATTCTTCATCCACTATTGCAGAGTCAGCCAGAGAAGAACATTTCATACCAGATTCAACATGCAGAGAACAGAAAGTAGGTTCTGTATTCCTAGAAACTAGCCCAATAACTCCGCACAAAGTTTTATGCAGCATCAAATACTTAAGTGTTACAAGAAGTGGGTCTTCTGATAGTTCTGTACTGTAGAACAGAATTCCTAGATGAATTCTCTCACCATATATACTGTAAATTGTTAATCGAGTAGAAAGCTCTTATTTAGAGATGGGCCAGAGATTCAAGGTTTGGATATAGATCTTGATTTCCCAAAACTCAGGTATATTTCGATCCAGAGTTTTGGTTTGGGTCCACTGATCCTTTTCATTAAAGCATCCATTTCCCTTTGCTGACAGCTACTGCTGTATGAGGTACTGAGCAGGACATTAGCTGTACAGACCTGGAAGAATCCTCTATTTACTTGTAAGTTAGTTAAACAAGTATTGAATTAGTCTGGAACCTAACAAAAAAAGAATATTTACTATTTAAATACTGAACAACATGTTTTTCTTTTGAGTTGCATTCACTTAGAGAGCGTGTTTCTCTTAAATCACATTAGAGGCTGCAAACTGCACAGACCCCAACTGAAGCCCAGGGGAATTCCACTATGAATCAAGGGCACTATTGAGGCAATCAAGTCATGTCTCATCAATCACACAGTTGACTGGTGCTATTCAAAGTGCTCTAGCACAATGCTTTCTTGCCCCCAGAAAATATGTAAAATTAGTACTCTCAAAAGTTGGAGAAAAATGTTTGAGAAAAATGAAATTCCTATTACTTGCCACTGTCAGACATATAAGAACTCACTACTGGAAAGCTTTGGGTTTAGAAATGAAGTGACAGGTAAATACCCTGGTTTCTCCTAACTCTCCACCCTGATTCTACAATCAGATCCATGGAGGCAGGGCCCTGACAATTACAGGGGGGCTCCACGTGGCCATGATGGTCCATCTCAGCTGGCAGGATCAGAAATTTAAGATGTTATTGATGTAAGGATTTTTGGTTTTGGAATATCCTTAAGGACTCAGCTCATGTCTATTTCTATCCATTTCTATTTTTGAGTTGAGGAGGAGGAGATTAGTTGTCATTTTCTTCACAGTTTTTACATTCTGCTTTTGAGGAAAGAGCAGTTTTTTAAAGAGTGTACCAAGTGCAGTTTGAAGCTACTGCCTTTCAAGTCTTACCACTTAATCAAATCTAATCACATCAAAACTGAAAATGTGAAGTCTAGTGTATTTCCTTTCATTAAATCCCTGATTTTTTTCATACAAATCTCCAAAGGAGGGTACTTACTGGTTCAAGACAGGTGTGTACGCGGTTTTATCCTCATCAATGATGGTAACCATCAGAGTAATGAGCTGGGGCCAAAAATCCAAATTCTTAGTGGTTGGTCCCTGTTCTTCCCGAGGAACTTCCTGCTTCTTACCCTGTTAAGAAGATTTAACAAAATGCAGGGAAAATATCTAAATTGTGTGGTTTCAATTATTCATCATTGCTAGAGAGAGAGAGAAGAGGACATATAGTACTCTGCCCCCAATTCAGGAAAGAACACCAGCATGTGTTTCACTTTTAGCACGTGCCCAAATCCCATGAACTCAAACACCTTAATTCCTTTGTTGAATAGGAATGGATTAAAATGCATTTAGTGTTTTTACTGAATCACAGCCTAGATGCAAATACTCACATACAGAGTAAGTGTTATATCAGATAACCTGAAGCAGCAAGATGGAACATTTGTTTTAAGATTCTGAATTTTTTGCAATAAAACAGATTCACATATAAATTTCTGGGTGTGTTTTTTATTTTATTTATCTTTTTGAAAATGAAATAATCCTTTCATGAATAACAAATCCAGCAAATAATAAAGTCCCTATATAGTTCCCCTCATCATAAGCCCATATTTTGACCACTACTGTCTAGCTGGAAGTATCTATCAGGATTTAATTGCTGAAATAACTTTCACTGAGGATGCTGTCCTTTTTGCCTCACTCAGTTACACTTTCAGAAAAAAAACTTCATCTCTGCAGTCTGGATTTAGCAAATTTTAATCTAGTCTCCCAAACAACGGAACACCTCAGCTCTGGCTTTTCAGACACCAAC